>NC_143585.1:45778935-46082842 GCF_048544385.1 Mastigoproctus giganteus
TTGATTTCTATTGGATTTTCGGAATTTGCATGCCAGGATGCCTATTATATCAAATATTCGCCTTCGGCGACTCTGTTCATAATAAAATATTCAAGAAAATATTTGTCGAGCAGTGTACTAATCGGTGGTGTTACGTTGCTCATAAACAGAAATGGCAGCACATTAGGGATGATGACAAAATTGTCGCATGCTTTTTATAAACGAACCTTATAATTCTGCAGAAGGTAAATTCTGAGGAAGATGAAAATAGTAATGCAAAATACTTCTTGGAAAAAAAAATTCTTTGACCTAGGCTCTTCACACCTTGCTTATTATTAAAAGTGCAAAGTTCTCCCGAATTCACAGACATATTTACGGAAAATTGAAACATTAATAACGTCAACTTCTGTACAGAACAGAGTATTAATCTTTACTACAGCTAAACAAAAGCTAAAAATTCACACATTTTAAAAGTAGGAAGCCTCGTTGGGGAAATAAAAATAAATCCTTAACAGTGTATATTTGAACGTCTTTGTCCCTTGTGGTCAATGCAATCATCATGAACCATGAACCAGACATGGTCTCCAATCATAACTTCATTCCACCTTCCTTGGTGCCTCTTCTCCATTGACTGTATGTACTGGCGGAATCTGTCCTCATACGTTTCACTAACATCGCCCAGATTTGATCTGGGAAAAAAAAAAAAAAAATCCAAGTGAGAGTGAAAGTAATAGAGCTCAATATTAATCTGCATCCAATTTTCTGTAATTTTAGTCCACATGTCAACTAGGTTGTTTATAATTTCACTCTTTATATTATCTAAATAGCCAGACAGGTCCAATGGAAAATTTTAGAAAACAGGTCACTCTTTAATGAAACATGTTATCTTTACTAATGAAGTATGTACAGTAGATGCAAGATAAAGTATGTACAGTAGATGCAAGATAAAGTATGTACAGTAGATGCAAGATAAAGTATGTACAGTAGATGCAAGATAAAGTATGTACAGTAGATGCATATAATGAACCAGAGACTTCCGCTGCTCTCTAGTCCATTCCGAGTCCTAACTAAAAAGCGAAACTACTGCGAGACATTTTGCTCAGCATCAGGCATTTTGTCTTCTGGTCCTTATAAAGCCAACATATTATTTTCATATGAAACAACTGGAATGTTAGAGCCGTTGCATACATGGATCAGGAGTTACCTTAGGAATAAGAGCAACTGTGTCCTCATCCAATGAGGTAAATTTAAATATTTTTTACCACGAGATGGGTTCTACAAGGTTCTTCCCTTGTTTCGCCCTCTCATCAACGGCCTTACCAAACAAATTGACAACAGTGAAGTTAAAATTCTGATCTATGCAGAATATGTCAAACTTTTAGGTCTGCAAACAATGTTTCTGATACTAGTTGCCTTCAGAAAGCTCTTAACTCCTTTGCTTGTTGAGTCACCGACGGTTAGCTTTCATGCATATATTCAGGGTATGTTTATCTCTCACTGAATCATTAAAGCTGCGCCCACGCTTACGATTAGCACATATATACAGGAGGTTTTTGCATATAGCGACAGTTACGCTACCGATTTAGCTACAATAACTACAAATTGGTTCTCAACGAGTACAACTTTTTAGCTGTGTGCCCAAATGTTTGAGAGTTGGGCACACAGCTGAAATGTTTGACAACTGTCAAACATTTGGGCTGTGTAATCAAATAGAAACATTCCCCTAAATGTTTCCATTTGATTACAATGTAACACATTGTAATCAAATATAAAACATTCAGTCTATAGGACTGAAGACCTATACACACCTGACCTGTTTCTTCAGAAACACAAATAAATGAGATGACACTTCCAGGACCCAATTCCTGCCTATACACCCCTAATTAATGCTCTGAATTTTAACCATCACCTCACTCTCCATCTCCATCTGATGTTCATTTGCATAACATTTCTTTGAAAGAGCTGCTCCATAAACTCCTCTTTACCCACATCCTCATCCACATCATAAACAATTATCTTAGGACCAGGTCGCTTTGGATGCGAAAAGGTCATCCCCATGGCGCCTTATCCTGTCATTCTTCTTAATTTTCTTCACATCTTTAGCATCAGCCAATTCCAACACAGTCCCCTTCCCAGAAATAGGACGAACCTTATTTATTGCACCGAACTTAACATTCCCATCATAACTTTCGATACCACAGTCTGCACATCCTTACTCGTCTTAATATCAGAATCATCCTTTGTTCTTCTGACCAAAACTTCAACCTTTTGACTCGCCATAATTTTTCTCTCTGGCCCCATTACTCTTGTATTGAGCCAGCTAGAATCCCCTTTTCCATTTTGAAGTACATTGCTATAGGTCAAATCGCCTGTCACCTCCTTTGTTCCCTCTACCACAGAGCCCGAGGAAGCTTCACATACTTGGATCTAACTGATCTCGAACATCTTTTCCTCACAGACTACTCTCTCCTTGTCTAGACCAAGCAGTAATTGAGTTGGGGTTAGAGTTTTCTAACCCCAACTCAATTACTGCTTGTTCTAGACATCCTTAGCATGACAGAAGGTACCACCTTCTTCGGAAGTCCTGCTTACTCTTCAAATAAGTATTGCTGTAACCCTCTCTGAGACTGACAGACCCAACTATCCCCTCAGAAATTTCCTGTATTTTGGGGTTTTATACCAATTTCTTCTCCTCTTCCCCAAGATGCCTTCCTCTTGTGATGGGCCATCAAGTCACCCTCCTCATCATCTTGCCAGGAAAAATCGCCAGTAATATGGCTTGTTCATCTCTGTAGCTCCAGCCATCACACAACCACCTATGTGCCAAGTCCTGATTCAACATTCCTGACTACCCTGATAAGAGCATCCTTGTTATTAATGTCTGCATTACAAGGATTACTTTTCATAGTCTTCTCCTCAACCGATAAATCCAGAGATGAAGTTGCACACCTGTCATCAGTATCATGAATCCAATCAGTATTCATCAACATTGTCATTGAATTCTCCAAGATCGCACTTGTTCGTTCAGGAGTAGCAGTCGAAATTGGTCTGTTCCCTAGTGCTGCTCCCAGACACAATATACTCCCATTTTTCTGTCTCACTACCCTCCACCTTTGCCTCTACAAGCTGAATCGTATCAGGAATCGACAAACACTCTTCCCGGCACTCACTCTGCCCAGGTTTCCTTGTCTTTTGTACACTATCTAATTTCTTCTTAGCTTTCCTCTTCTTTCTTCTCCTTCTTGTAATACTCTCTTCCTTAGGTAACTCCTCTACATCATTACGAAACTGACCATCAGGTTGGTTTACCCTAACAGATTCATTAACATCTAAGCATTGTTTAGGATACACATCTAAACCAAGCTCCCTTTCCACACAGATATCCAACTGTCCAGCTGAAAAATCACGTAACTCCTGAACCATTCTTATCCAGCACTGGACCCTATAATGGTGTTACTGTCTCGATTCTCTGTAGCCATCACTGTTGTCCTGTATACGTTGCCCTAAGAAAGAAAACAAGGCACCAGCACACAGTGTATATATATAAAAATAAAAATAAATAGAGAAGCTGTATGGTATGTGTGGGGGAAGAAAATTAAGATTTAGATGGATTAGAATTGCGATAATATGAATTATGGATCAGGGACACTGCAAGCGCAAAGGTACCCTACAACCATAATGTATATATAAAATTATTTTTATGTGTAGCATATAGTAAGTATACATATAAGTATCGAATTTAACTAATGCTACTAATGAAAATACGGTGTACCCTGGGAGCGATATATGTGTTGAACAAAGGGTGGTTCATTAGTAGCATTAGTTAAATTCGATATTTATATGTATACTTACTATATTCTACACATAAAAATAATTTTATGTATACATTATGGTTGTAGGGTACCTTTGCGCTTGCAGTGTCCCTGATCCATAATTCATATTATCGCAATTCTAATCCATCTAAATCTTAATTTTCTTCCTCCACACATACCATACAGCTTCTCTATTTATTTTTATTTATATATATATATATATATATATATATATATATATATATATATATATATATATATATATATATATATATATATATATAACTACTCATTGAATACACGCATATACATTCAATGAGTAGTATGGTAGGAAATTATTAACATACTGAAATTAATATACTGAATTATTACGTTATACATCCTTTTTTTTTATGGAGAAGGTTATAACAAAGAATTATATTAAGAAACATACCTAGATACATTTATGGTATCACTTAGGTGAATATAATATACAATAGGATGATGTACAAAAATTATTCTAAACAAATTATTGATCATTACAGAAACAGAGAACCCCTTTTCGTTGCTTTTTCCTTCCCGTTTGGGTGGTTGACCCCAAATCACCCAGATTGCAGGTGCAACGATAAGTGGTATGCAGGTATGCCCAGAAATATGGAAACATTATATTGTAAAACCCCGTGCCTTAAGTCAAACATCCGAAAGACAAGAAGGATTTTCGTCCCATCTCTATAAGCTGCAATTTATTAAAATTGTTCGAGAAGACTCTGCTGCCAATTCTTGTTATGCATTTTTTCCATAAAAGACCACCATATTTGCACAATGCGATTCCAAAGAGATCAACTGTGACGAATCTAATGGACATCCTATTTCGGATCCAAACGACTCTGAATGCCAAAGAACAGATTGATGTAGTATTTTTAGACATTAAAGCTGCTTTCGATAATTTCTTAATCAATACCTTGATGACAATACTTGAAAAGCATTTCAGAATACAGGCAGGCCTATTAAAAGTCATTTTATTTTTATTTTATTTTATTTTTAACATATGATATACACAACAGGCATTCGCCCAGTTAAAGTGTATAACAGAGCAAAGGTTGTACAAAACATAAAAATAAATGGTAGACTAATATACTTTGTACAATGAAAGTTAATTCAAACGGGAAAAGTCCAATTCACAAAAATAAAAAAGATATCATGACGTCAAGTCCAGCGCTATGTAAACTCGCAGAAAGCAGTTTGCTGCAGGAGACATCATCTCACACACATACACACGAATTAATGAGGACATCTTTAATCCAGAACTCATCCGTCAATCGGTCAACTTACTCCAAATAGTTCTGTGAAATTGTTTCTTGTTCACAGCCATATCCAAGTCAAACTTGTTCATGAGTGCCAATGTTCTTTTGAAGAAGGAGTTCCTGGATATCTCTAATCTAGAATTACCGATGTGGAATGTAGTCTTCTGTCTAGTAGTCACCACTGGAGCGTGAAGGTCAATATGGCACAGAAGATCTGGCAGGTAGGTTGAACCAGCAAAGATGTGGTACAACAATTTGAGATCAAGAGCAGTTCGTCGAGTTTCCAAGTTTTGAAGATTGAAGTAGGAACAGAGATTCCGGTAGAAGATTCTGTGGTAAAACATGGGGTTACGTCTGGAAAGATAATGGATAAATTTCATCTGGAGCGATTCTATTTGCTGTATCAAGTATGAATAGTGTGGGTTCCATATAGGAGAAGCAAACTCCACTATAGGGAGTATAGTTGTCTTAAATAGGAGCACAGAGAACTGAGGATCTTGAAATCTGTACGCCTGCCGTTTAATGAAGCCAATTTGTTTTTTCGCTTGTTTTAATATATTCCTAACATGTTTATCAAACCCACCTGTAGCGGTAAAAGTAACTCCCAGATCTTTAACTTCGTCAACTCTGGAAATCGGCATCTCCTTGATGTAATATTCATTAACTAAAGTCTTAGTTTTCCTCGTAGCTGCAAAGGAAATAGAGCTGCATTTCCTAGTGGTAACCTCCAAACCATTCAAAGCAACCCAATCAGCAAAAGAGTTGAGAGCAGCCTGAAGGTTGACAGCATCATCTTGACTGCTGATACGTGAATATAGTTTCACATCATCGGCAAACATTAGTGTGTTGATTCCACCTCTCTCAACAAATTGCGGTAGATCGTTGATAAAGATGGTGAATAAAAGAGGCCCAAGAGATGATCCCTGTGGTACTCCTCTCGATGGAAAAAATTCCCTTGAGACTTCCTGTCCGATGATCACCCTATGTTTTCGATATGAAATATAGCTCATCAGCCAGGATAATAAAGGGTCAAGTATTCCATAGTGGCTTAGTTTTTGAGCAAGTTGATTATGCGGGACACTGTCGAAAGCCTTAGTAAGGTCTGTGTAGATCACATCAACCTGTCCCCCGCGATCGACGGTGTCTTGAACCTGTTGCCAGATAGTGAGAAGATTAGTGGTAGTTGATCGGCCCTTGGTGAAGCCATGTTGGCAGTCGCAGATAAAGTGATGAAAATATTCCATTAATCGGTGGTGAATGACAGTGTCCAGAATTTTTGCCAGCGAGTTCATAAGGCAGATGGGATGGTAATTCTCTAGTGAGTGGTTTGCACTTCTCTTTGGGATAGGAATAACATTAACAGTTTTGAAGTGAGTGGGGTAGATACCAGACTTAACGGAAAGATTGAATATGTGCGATATTATATATTTAAGTTGTGGAAAGAATTTCTTCCACAAAATAAGTGGAATCTTATCTGGGCCTGCAGAAAAATCTTTTGTTAGTTTCCGAAGCGCTTGAATGATATCGTCTGTGTCCACCGAGAGATTATTCAGTGTATCATCCTTAATGACTTGAAATTGATAAGCTGAAGCAGCAGTAGCTGCTGTTTTCTCTGAAAAGGAGGAGAAAAAGGTCGCAAAAAGATCTGCTGTAGTTTTGTCACAGGTTATAGGCTTTCCATCGGAATCAATGATCCTGGTTCCTGTTGAGCAGTTATTAGAATTCTTTAGCATGTTCCAGAATGGCTTCAGGTCTCCATTTACTGTGAAACTGTGTTGAATTGATTGAATATAACGAGCGTACTGATTTCTGATCATCCTTTTAACGATACTTCTGTGTTCCTTGAACAGTGCCATATATGCTTCATTATGTGTCGTCCTAAAGTGTTTTCTGCACTGTTCTTTGGCTCGTATAATCGCAATTATGTCTGACGTGATCCAATGAGGGAATCTTTTCCTGTAATTTTTACTAAGAGGTACGAACTCTTGAATGATAGAGGAGATTGTGCTAATAAGATGATCGGTGACTGCGTCAAGATCATTAATCCGTGGGAAGGAGAACCAATCAATGCAATCGAGCTCACGCCCTAATAGTTGCCAGTCTGCTCTCCTAAAGTTCAGCTTGGCTGGGACCGGAGTAGTGCATCTACTCTTCTGTGATATGTTTATTTTACAGTTTAAAGCCTTGTGATCAGACGGCAGAAATGAAACTGCTTCTAAAATAAGGGTCTGCTTGGATGCAAAAATGAGATCTAGCATCGCCTTGCCTCTAGTACAAGTATTGTTATACTGCTTGAGACCCAGTTCAGACATGATGTCATATAGCAGCTTAGTTGTAGCGGTTGACTTCTCAATGCCTAGAGGAGAATGTTGAGTATTGAAGTCTCCAAACAAGTAGACCTCATCCGACTGGTGAAAAAACGTTTCAAACTCCCAGAGTGCTTGCGACAGCCTCTCCATAAGAAGAAGATCGACCGGGGGCGGAAGGCAGATAGCTGCAATGAGCACAGTTTTATTATTAACCTTCAGCTGACGTTTCCTTTCTCGAACAAAGGCATTTGAGAGTAGAATGTCCATGGGGGATGTCTTTGTGTGTGCACGATGCAAGGAGTGCAAGGAAATTAGGCGACAACTCGGCGTTGTTATGGGCCTATATGAGACCTTGAAGGACAGGGTGGATGCCCTCGAAGGAAATAAATTGAGGGGCCCATCAAGCTCTCAGCTGCCCACATCAACACCAGAGCTTGGACTTGGTCATCTTGCAACACAGAGGCAGCCCCCAAGGCAGAATGCGCTGGTCCAACAGGAACTAGTAGTTGTTGGTGACTCAATTGTCAGGGAAACGGGGAACATGCTTTGTAAAAAGGATAGGTGGAACAGGACCAGGGTATGTCTGCCAGGGGCAAAGGTTGATGACGTTGTAGAGCAGATATCATCTTTTAAGGGCACAAAAAGTGATATAGTTGTACACGTTGGCACTAATGATATTAAGAGTAGGAGACCAGCGGAATTACTTAACAAGTACAGATCACTGTTAAAAAAAAGCCATGAAGTAGGGTTGAATTTGAAAGTGTCTGCAATTCTGCCCAGACACGATAGGAGGGAGTATATGATGAGAGCCTTGTCGATCAATTCGGCCCTGGAAAGATTGTGCAAGGCTCAAGGGGTAGAATTTTTTTCAGCCTGGACTGTACTTGTTAACAGGAGAGATTGCTTCTACAGGGATGGGATACACTTAAATAGAAAGGGTGCAAGAATATTTGCTGATGCTATCGAGGCAGTGTTAGGTGGGTCGGAAAACTGCTAGCTTGGGGGGAGACAAAGACTAATGGATTAACAGTAGCCACGGGCAGAGGTGAAAGAGATTCTTGCACTGCTTCTATTGGAATGAGCAGAAGCCTGAAAAACAAGATGCAGGATATTTCAGAGACTGCTGGAAGTCATTGCGGTACAAGTAAACACATGGGTTGTGTTAGGGTAGCTAAGAATAGAAACAGGTGCATGTATACTTGCGTGTACACTAATGCTAGGAGTTTAGTAAATAAATTTGATGAATTTGAGGTATTACTCAAAACATCAAAGGCAGATATTGTTGGGATATCAGAGACGTGGTGTCACACAGATATAAGGAATGCAGAACTGGAATTTGGGGAGTACAACGTCTACAGAAAGGATAGACAGGATAGGAAGGGAGGAGGGGTTATGCTATTAGTTAAAAAACACATAAAATCCAAGGAAGTGAAGCCAGTTGACATCGCTGGACAGTGCAGTGTTGAGTCAGTGTGGTGTGACATAAGCATAGGTAAATCAAAATTGAGAGTAGGAGTGTGCTATAGGCCTAATGACTCTGATGAGTATAATAAGATACTGTAAGGGAAATAGAGTGGGCCAGTAAATCAGAGAGTCTTATAATGGGGGATTTTAATTTCCCAGATATTGACTGGAATTTGTGGGTTGGTCACTCACACACTAGCAAGGCTTTTGTGGATTTATTGGATGATTGTTTTCTACACCAGCATGTTCGGGAGGCAACTAGAGGGAGTAATACTCTTGATCTGATTATCAGTAGTGATTCTTCATGCATTAGGAATCTGCAGATAAATGAACCACTGGGTGGCAGTGATCACAGTGTGCTGAAGTGGGATTTACTCAAGGAGGTAACTACCATCAGAGGTAAAGGGAAGGGTTTTTGCTTTCGTAAAGGAGACTATGCTGGTCTGAGACAGTATTTAAATTCTATACAGTGGGACCAACTGATGATGTTACCAACAGCAAATTCAAAATGGGAAGCATTCAAGGAACTAATCTTGGAAGCTACCAGGCTTTACATACCAACCAAGAAATATTGTTCAAGGTTCAGGCCTAAATGGTTGTCAGATGAACTAATGAGACATATGGCAGAGAAGAAAAATGCATGGGATACATACAAATTAATGGGTGACGTGGAAGCCTATGATAGATATAAGTTGGTCTGTAACCAAGTCACAAAGGAGATTAGGCAGGCAAAGGCAGATTATGAGAAATCCTTGGCAAAGGATGCAAAGAAAAACAGAAAAGAGTTCTTTACCTATTTAAACTCAAGAAGGAAAGGGATGAATCAGATTGGTCCACTGGATGTTGATGGTTCAACAGTTGAGGATCCAGCTCAGGTGGCTAACAATCTAAACGAGTATTTTGCATCTTCATTCACACATGAGGAGTTATTCAGGAAGGGGAATGTCGTAGGTGAAGTAAACATTGGCAGTGAGATAGATGATTTTCTAATAACTGAGAGGAAAGTGGAGGAGAAATTGTTGAGGATAAACATAAAAAAGGCACCCGGGGTGGATGGGATCTATCCAGTTATATTAAAGGAGGCAGCAAAGGAAGTAAGCAAACCCCTAGCCATAATTATGAGAGCTTCTTTGGACTCAGGGGAGGTACCCATGAACTGGAGATGTGCAAATGTAACCCCAATTCACAAAGGAGGATCAAAGGCTGACACAAGTAATTATAGACCTGTTAGTTTAACTTCGGTTCCAGGAAAATTAATGGAGGCACTGGTTAAAGAAGCACTGCAGGATCATCTGGACAAGAATTCAGTTATAGCTCAGACACAGCATGGGTTTGTTAAGGGCAGGTCTTGTCTGACCAATTTGATTGGATACTATGATGTAGTCACAAAAGAACTGGATGCAGGGAATAACTTTGATATTATATATTTGGATCTTAGAAAGGCTTTTGATACTGTTGCGCATGGAAGACTGCTGCACAAATTGGAGAAGTGTGGCATTGGAGGCAAATTGCTGCTATGGATAAAGGGATGGTTGAGTGGCAGAAGACAGAGAGTGGTAATCTATGGACACTGCTCAACGTGGACTAATGTTATTAGTGGAGTTCCTCAGGGTTCAGTGTTGGGTCCATTGTTGTTTTCTGTATTTATAAATGATATTGATGATGGTGTATCAGGCTTAATGTCCAAGTTTGCAGACGATATAAAGGTTGGCAGGGTTGTTAAGGACACTACTGATACTATGCTGCTGCAACAGGATCTGGAAAAGTTGAGCAGATGGGCTGAGAGGTGGCAAATGAAGTTTAACATTGACAAATGTAAAGTACTACATATGGGAAACAGTAACCCCAGATCAACGTATCAACTCTGTGGTACTACACTGACAGTGGTAGAGAATGAAAAGGACCTGGGGGTAATTGTGCAGGCAGATATGAAGTTCTCTGAGCAGTGCAGACGAGCTGCAAGAGTAGCTCATGGCGTCTTGTCAATGATATACAGGAATTTTTCTAGCAGGGACAGGGATGTGATTATTCCCTTGTATAAGGCATTGGTCAGGCCACACCTTGAGTACTGTATACAGGTCTGGAGGCCTCATTTCAAGAAGGATGTAGAGCTGCTGGAACGAGTACAGAGAAGGGCAACAAGATTAGTGAATGGAACAAAGGGTTGCTCTTACGAAGAAAGGCTTAAGTTTTGCAAATTACAGAGCCTGGAGACTAGGCATCGCCGAGGTGATCTGATAGAGGTGTACAAGGCTTTGAATGGCTTGAGCATGCTCAATGCCGATGGAATTCTTCCTCTTGCTCAGAATAATCACCTGAGAGGGCATAAATTCAAATTGAGGAAGGACGGATGTCGGATAGATGTGCGGAAATTCGCCTTTAGCCAGCGGGCAGTTGGTTTGTGGAATAGGCTTCCATCGCTTGTTGTTGAAGTTGATAGCCTAAACAAATTTAAGGCTCAGCTGGACAGGTATTTCGAACGAATTGAGGGGTGAAATGGGAGTAGTGGTTGTTTTTTTTTTTTTTCTCTTTTTTTTTGGCTGATGCTGAATAAGCTTGCTTTCTTGCATCATATGCCTCTACTAATGCTAATGCTAATGCTAATGCTAGAACATGGAACCTTCCAATCGAACCACATCGTCTACAGAGGAGTCCCCCAAGGTGGCGTCCTTTCTGCACTATTTTTTGCTGCCTCTTTGGACCCCTTCCTCTTTACGCATCCTGACTGCAGCTCTTACGCAGATGATATAAAACTCTTCATCTCGTCAAAACACTGTGACAAATCTGACGCAATCAACGCCCATGCCACTGCCCTAATAGAAGAACTTGACCATTATCTTGAGAATATTGGCCTATCCATAAATCCGACCAAGTCAACACAAATGTCTTTCACCAACCTGAAGAAGAAGATGAACATAGACATCTACATCAATGGTATTAGAATCCAAAAGGTCTCTCATCATACTGATCTAGGACTCACCTGGGCTGAAGGCCTGATCTTCCAACAGCACTTCGCCAACACTAAAGCAAAAAACTGTGTTAGCAATGTGGGCGATAAGACAGGAACTTACTGGAGTAAACAACCAAAAACTTTCCACTCACTACATACAAACATGTCTTGTTCCGATTCCCATGTATGCCTCGACGAGCTGGTCCTCTGCTTCCCTCACTAACATCAAAAAATTCATGGGTATCGAGTACTGGATTTTAAGATGGTTGAACCGTGTTAATGGCTACCCTTTCACCATCTCGAGATCAATCATGTATGCTAACCTTGGTTGCCCTTCTTGGAATCGGTTGCTCATTACAGGAAATCTGCGCAATCTCTGTCAACTCCTCACCGATCGCTTTGACGCTCCAAATGTCCCTAATCTTGTTGTAGGCCCTAGACTTTCCGCGTCCTTTGCAATAGTGCATGGATTCGCCTAAGAAGCTTATTACAGAATTTAACTATGCTTAGAAGATGTTTTCCGTCTAACGTCCTCCAAACGTACAACACCCTGAAGATTGATCCCCACAAATTCTGTGGTGAGAAAGCATACAGGTCTGAGAGGATACAGGACATGTACCACCACATAGAACTGTAGAAGTTTCCTGATTATCTCCTTCAGGATGGAATCTCCCATGAACTCTACTTTGCTGAAGAATTAATTTGTTTTAAATTATTATTTGTTTGTATGTATATCATATACATACAAAACAAAATACATATACAGTATGTATATTAGTTGTAATATGGTGTATACAACTAATACACGTATCTGTTTTATATGTCTCTACCTTTTGCTTGTGTCACTGTATATATTTGTACTTGCTTTATTTGCTCCCATTAGATGTTATTTGTTGTATTATTTTATAGAAACTAATGTTTATATATGCGTAATTTATGTACGATTTCTATGTTTTCTCTCTAAGTTATAATGTACAACTGTATATAGGCACCCTCCTAGCTGAAGGCTGTTCAGGGGTGAAGTATATGTAATAAATTGAATAATAAAATAAATAAATAAGTTTTGTATATTATCCTGTTGTATATTATCTTTTTCATGTTATATTCATTTATGTGTTTTCCATAGATCTATCCAGGTATGTTTCTTAATATAATTCTCTTGCTACAATCTTTCCCATAAAATAAAAAAAAATAAATTAAAAAAAAAAAAAATATATATATATGTATATATATCTTAACAGTATTAGCAATATATTTTTGGAATAAAATAATCTTATTGATAAATAATTACATAGAAATATGCTCCTGTTATCAGATGGCGCCACCGGTACCTCTTCTTTTCTACCACTGCATCACCATTAACCCTTTAATCCAATATGGCCACAAGCCTAGATTCACAGGAGGCAGTCATTTAAAAAACCTACCAGCATCCACCAAGCTAGCTCTACAAGGATAGATAGGGACCATTCAAGATGTCCGACATAATTTTTAACCTATTGACTATTATATCCTGTTATAACTTGACCCCCTCTTATCGCTGTCAAGAAATCTTGTATCTTCTGATAGAGGAGCCTCTGTTGTACCAGGTCAAATGAAAAATTCTTTAGTAATACTAATACAAAGCCCTCTAGACTACCATTAAACCTCAGATCCAAATTGCCTTTCAACTCCATACAGCAATTCTTTCCTATAGGCACATTATAACTCCTTCAAAATAATAAAATAAATATTTAAATATTTTATGAGAAAATAGAGAATCTTAGGTGGCGCCGCATCCTTCTTCCTCCCTGTCAGCTATATTCAAATACTTTGTATTTTCTATAATGCCTGCTATAGCATTCATTTAAAAATAGCTATTATTTTTAAAAATCTATATATTCTCTCCAGAACCCACTATAAGTGTAAGAAATACAGTTCCAGAGTTAGTACAAAGTGTCCTATCACCTCGACCTACTCTCCTTCTATATCTAGTTTAGATTTCAAAGTGGAGAGAGCAGAATTACAACTTAACATCCCCACTTAAATACATCAGCAACTATTACAGTACAAAACAGAGGGAAAACAGCAGCTGTCAAAAATATTTATTTGTTCCTACACACTATATATTTACCACATTCTACAAAATATTTATATGTTCCAGTAGATTTTCACTCACTCTATCTCCCACGCACTAAATTATACCGATTAAAAACTTTTAACCACTAAAATTAATCAAAAACTCAAGAGCACAGTTTCATATGTCTTCACACTTCACAGCCATTAATCCATTCAAGCTCTACAGATTCTTTCGGGCACTTTACCACTTGACCAGCACTTTGTGTTTAGAGGTCTTCGCTTTTACATTCGCAGAGGCATTTCTACTTTCAGGTAATCGTTGTTAATCTTCATCTGGTTCCTTCACTTTTGGGATCAGTCTGATCCCAAATTTATTACAGTACTCAATATTTGGAAGAATATATGGAATTCTACGGAAAAAGTCATTACTAAAAAAATTCTTTCCTGAAGCAACTGCACTATTTCCAGCATTTATCAGAAAACGGTTTTCACCCTCACAGTTTACCTCCTGCATACTAACTGGACATAGTTCGCTTAACTCAAAACTTTATAAATTTAGACTTTCTAATACGGTATCCTGTCGATGTGGGCTACCAGAAGACTCTTCTCGTGTTCTTTTTTGAATTCTCTATTTACGATGACCTAAGATTGGCTCTTAAGGCAACAGTTCCAAACATGTCTCCTGGATGTGAGGAGCTACTCATATCTATCAATAATTTCTAGGCCCTTCAAAACTTCTGCGATGCTGCTTTTAATACTAGGAAGACTTTCAAACCCAATGTTAATGCAAGCAATCAAATTGAAAGCACATAATAAATGAAAATACAAACTGCTGTTACCTCGTTTGTCATCCTAATAACCTCATGTACAAAATTTTGCTGGCGTTTCAAGAACACGCAAAGAAGGTTTTTACAGATGTTGCATTTTTCTGGCTCATCCTTTATTAATACTCTCCGCAACTCAATCCTTCCTCTGTACAGCAATACTGTCATCAACCGGTGATTTCTGATACTATTCCAAATTACAGATTTACATCTAGAACTTGTTCCTGCCTTGTTGATCTTGTTTTTGAATAACTTTACTGCTGCTGTTTGAGTGAAGACTTTTACTCTCTGTGGACTATTTTGAGCAGCATTGGATAAAGACATGATGTGCGTGTGTACGTGCATGCGTGTGCGCGCGCGCTGGTGCTCGGCTTGCTGGCGTGGGATTCTTTTGAATAGTTCCAAACTCGCTTTGGACATTCAGTGTGACTGTCGAGGTTGGCCAGGGTACAAGCGCAGTTGTGGTCTACCTCCCCGTGGTATAGACGGACAATGGGCAGGCTTTCTAGGTAATCGCCTTCCTGGTGAGAAAATGGCCAGAAACAACTAAACAAAACCCAACACATACACACCCACACACTGCACAAACATAACATTACACACATTTCTGGCCTTTGGTAAACTGTGATATTCATCACAGTTTACCAAGTCTGGTTGAACTGACGTTCAGTTGCCGTCCTACATAACATACTATGCATGTCTACATGTCTGTGAAAATTACTCAGAGATATGTAAGAAAACAACACGGGAGTCACTATGACAATGGACATCAATGATCAACGACATTACTGACCGATCACCTCTGAGTGTGTTCTCGATAGTCGAATATCATCCCCGCTTTTGCGCAATATAATTTTTGCTACGCAGAATTGGGTCGCGGAATTTACTTGACGTCCCCTTTGCTTTCGTGGGTCTCCTAAAACTGTGGAATCGAGGTTACCTTTAGGTTCGTTCGCATCTAAAACTGACCCCGCTCCTGCCATTCTCATGCCATGTTCATCCTCTGTAGTTCGTTTTCACATTTTCATCTGGATTCCATTCAGAATTTCCGTGCAGTCCCAGTCCGATTATTTATTCTATCTACAAAATACAGGACTTCAAAGTGGCACATATTAATTATAATCATCCTCTAAAAAGATCTTGTTCTCTTTATTAAACATGAATTACTTCACTGGTTTAATAATAGTAATAAAATGGTAGCGCGTCAGCCACTTTAATCGATTCTATTTTCCAAGTTTATAATTCGCATTTATAAAAATCAAAACTGTCCCGAGACAATACCGTCCCTAATCTACACAAAGGAAGCCAACTATGGGCGCGTCACGGTGATAAGCTACCCCGTATTTGACTGTTTCCTATCGATGAAAATGTAGTAGTATGACTAAAGGTGTCAAATAAACTAGGCTAGCTACTTCTTTGTAAACAAGAGATTTCACTTATCGTCGGATTTTGCTGTCTCTAGAGATATGATCACGTGGGCTAGACTAGATAAAAAAATCTTCGACGTCATGCAACAGGTAGAACAAGGGTGATTTATGTAGGCAACATGAGTTGCATGGACTAATACACGTTCTTGTGTGAAGAGGAAGATTTTTATTCCTAACCTAAGCACGTCATGGTAGCTAACAAGCTGAAGTAGGCATAGCTCCTCCTTTTCTATGAGCCTTGTATAGGCAAACAGCTCAAAGACACTTTTTCGCTTCAGTAGATGTTTTGAAGATGATCTACAGTGCTGTCCATTTAGCTATAGCTTATCGCTTTTCGGGACACAGTTAGCAAATTGTAATTTTCTCAAATTAAAAGTTATATGCTGCAGATGGAAACATGCATCAGACATTACAAAGGGAGATTGTGTTCTGTATACCTGATACTTTTGCTTTGGGCTGTGATAAGTATTTTTAATGTAAACATGAAAACTAATGAAAGGTTCCGGACCTTTCGTTGTAATACAGTTTGTCTATCTACTATTGTTTTCCTCAGAAACTGGGGTTTTTTCACCCAGCAAATAAGCAAATCGACCAGAGAACACACGCAATTTACAGACAAAATAAATATGGATAGATGTAATAATTTACAGGGGACCCTAATATCATGATTTGTTTGTTTGTTTTTTATCTACATATTGAACAGTGCTCTTTTTATGCTAAGTATGACAGAACACTTTGCATTTCTCTCAAATTAGCAATTCTCAGTATTTGTTGGTTCACCTTCCCTAAAACATTAAAACCGCTGAGCGATATTTTTCCTTCACATTTTTAAAAGTAGTTTAAAAACGTGAAGGAAAGATGGTGAAGAATTGATGGTAATATGACGTCGCTTACTGAAAATTACGCAGAATTGTAGCTGGTAAAAATTTAAATTGAGAGTAGGAAATTTCCAGCATTTAAAACTATTAGGACGCCATATATCTTATTTATATTATTATGGATTTGTTAGATTTAAAAAAAAAAAAAAAATGCAAGAAAAACTACTTTGTGTTTGCAACCGTTTCATTTAGGACTATTATTTTAAAAATATGTCACGACTTCTAATTATTTACATGCACTTCCTCTATATGCGGAACACAAAGGTGAAAGAAGTATAACCAAGACAGTCTTGACTCCCACATAATTATTTCTCTCAGACCGCACATTACGCTTCAAGTTGAATGTCGGTGTTTTCAAGGGCAACTAGTTAGCTTTTTCTTGCATGTACTCATACTCATATTCCCTAGAAAACAAGGAATAAAACTACATTTTCCAAAGTAATTTGCTACTGTACCGGATTAACAGTTTTCAAAGATGGAGTTAAAAGTTAATTAATTGCCATATATTTGTATAATTGGAAATTTGTAACTTGCAGAAATTTCTTTTGTCATAATTAAACCAAAGAGCTCTAGGACAATAAAAATAATAAAATAATAAGAAGAAATATGATTTGTCCCATATTGTTTTCCTACAGAATTAGCAGACATCTATAGACATTTACGTGAAAGCATTAAAAATAATTATGTTTATAGGAAGCTGCGTTTAAAATTACAGTGGCGAGTGCATCACTGTGATTTTTAGCATAAGGGAAATAACTGAAAAAAGAGGTTTAGGGCTGGAAAGCCTCAGACTACAGGCATAACAGAAAATAAGATAAAATTTTAAAAATTCAATTTCACAGAAAGACAAAAAAAAAAAAAAAAAAAAAAATATATATATATATATATATATATATAGAGAGAGAGAGAGAGAGAGAGAAAGAAACAATGAACAGTTTCATTGTTTCTAGTTGGAGGAAAGAGGGTTTAAGCCAGTGGTTTTCAACCGGGGTACCGCGGCACACTAGGATGCCGCAACAACATTCTTGGGGTGCCGTGTAATTTCGGTTTAAGTTACTTAAAGTTATTATTATTATTTTATTTTTTTTTAATTTATACATTTATTTCATTATAAAAAGGTGGTATCCATTGTACCATATCTTTTTAATTTCGTGGTGATCAATAATTGATCTTTATTTAGTACCTCTATATAAAGAATAAAATTATTATATAGGTATATATTAAAAGGTCGAAAACCACTGTTAGGTATTTCTTTTGGCCTAGGGATGCCGTGAAAAAAATATTGGGACACTAAGGGCGCCGTGAACGGAGAAAGTTTGGGAACCTCTGGTTTAAGCTGAGCTTGTGACACATGCCCTCCTGGTAGCACAGAATTAGAATCGCCGTTCTCCCAACACCGGATGGAAAAGACCTAAGTTCGAGTCACGTCGATGACGAGAGTATTTTTATGGGCCTTTTTCACAAATTGGCTGAGTTAGTCGGTCTCAGGCGAAAGTAGCATGGTTTTTTTTCTCCTGGAAACTGCGGTTTTTCGTCAAGCAAACAGAAAATTTACCATAGAACACACGCAATTTACAGACAGTATACAAGAGCAATATGATCTTAGTCGCTGATGCTGCTAAAATCCTGCTACAACAAAAACAACTGGCGACACATACTCTAGCTACCATAGCCAAGCTGCCAAACCAAGAGTGCAGCAGAATACGCGTTTCAGTTACCGTGGTTCAAGCCCGCGTGAGTACAAAATATAGTGATGTTCTTGTATTCTTTCTACCTCGCGATTCTGACTTTATATGGTCATCCCAGGATATAAGCAGAAATGGGCCTTATCCTGCTGTTGTAAATGCAGTTCATTAAAACTGTGAGGCATGATTTGAATGAACAGTCTTATGACAGGCCTCTCAAATCAGATTGACGTAGGGACAGGCTTGACTAGGAGTGTCTAGTTATACATGATACTACCTCACACAATTACACTGGGGCTAGTCTACTGTGACGTTCCACAGTGCATGTTTTCATATGTTGCTGATTATGCGCCTTCGAACGGTTATTCGCTCATTGTGATATCCTGAACAGAATCGACACTGGGTGCGTCGGTGAACAGCGCAGATCGATATTTTTGCCTCCAGTGACTTCGAGCACTGCATCATTCTCTGCAACGATTCCTGTGTGTCGCAGTAATGGAATCAAATGATGACCAGCTCCTTGAGTTGGTCATCTTGCCAGTAGGCCGCATTACGCAAATGACGGCGAACAGTTTATACAGACACAGCGGTGCCAATGGTTCTCTGTAGCTGACTTCGCAGTGTGCCCGCCATTGAAATGAGTAATGTGCAGCGCCACCCCAATCCCGTCGATGACGCCAGGAACTTTAATGGGCTTTTTTCACGCCGTGGCTGAGTTAGTCGGTCTCAGGCGTAGATAGTGATGTTTTCCCCCAGAAACTGGTTTTTTTTTCGTTCAGAAAAACAGGCAAATCGACAAGAGAAAACACGCAATTTACAGACAAAATTCATATATGGGTATATATTAGAAATAATGGGTGGCCCTAATATAATAGTTTGAGTTTTGAGTTAAAGCGCCATCTCACTTAAGATCGGGCAATAATATCTAGGTAAAAAGTACATGGTTGTTTTTTAGGAGGGCCCTTTGTTTTGTTATTGATATATTATAACCACTAACGAAATGTTTCGGGGACCTCTTCTATATTGGGCCCTGTGCAACGCATCCAGCACCTCCCACTCCTTTTGCACGGCCCTAATTCCACAGATCCGGCGATCTTATCCAGTCCCTCGCTACATTTCCAATATACGGATACAAAGTATTTGCCTTCCAATGATTAAATCTATGGAACAGAAGCAGGAGCATTGAGAGGAGAAAAGGAGCAGGCAGGTTCCTTCTTCCTCTTGTCGCTAATAAAAAAAGGCGTGTAGTCATCGTGTAGCTAAGAAGAAGACACGCTATCGCTGAACAGTACTAGGCAGATGGTCTAAGAGTCCATCTTAAGCAGAAACTGAAAAAAAAATTCCGGATCGCGCTGAACCGAGATTATGCCAAAAGCGGCCCGCAAACATTCGTTGTTCTCTCAAATGCTATGAATTTTTTAAAGTTATAGAGTTAGCATTAGCATTAGCATTAGCATTAGCATTAGTAGAGGCATATGATGCAAGAAAGCAAGCTTATTCAGCATCAGCCAAAAAAAAAAAAAAAAAACCCACTCCCATTTCACTCCTCTGTTCGTTCGAACTACCTGTCCAGTTGAGCTTTAAATTTGTTCAGGCTATCAACTTCAACAACAAGTGATGGAAGTCGGTTCCACCAACCAACCACCCGCTGGCCAAAGGCAAATTTCCGCACATCTATCCGACATCCGTCCTTCCTCAATTTGAATTTATGCCCTCTCAGGTGATTATTCTGAGCAAGATGAAGAATCCCATTGGCATTGAGCATGCTCAAACCATTCAAAGCCTTATACACCTCTATCAGATCGCCTCGCCGGTGCCTAGTCTCCAGACTCTGTAATTTGCAAAACTTAAGCCTTTCTTCGTAAGAGCAACCCTTTGTTCCATTTACTAATCTTGTTGCCCTTCTCTGTACCCGTTCCAGCAGCTCTACATCCTTCTTGAAATGAGGCCTCCAGACCTGTATACAGTACTCAAGATGTGGCCTAACCATTGCCTTATACAAGGGAATAATCACCTTCTTATCCCTGCTAGAAAAATTCCTGTATATCATTGACAAGACACCATGAGCTACTCTTGCAGCTCGTCTGCACTGCTCAGAGAACTTCATATCTGCCTGCACAATTACCCCCAGGTCCTTTTCATTCTCCACCACTGTCAGTGTAGTAAATAAATAAATAAATAAATTCTTTATTGCTAATAAGTACAGGACATGTACTAGATACAATAATACTCAACACGGCGACATGGCCAGGAGTTTTACATTATAAATGAAATTATAAATGAAATTAATTGGCAAAAAGGAAAAAAATTACCGTTACATGGAAATTAAGAGTTACAAACATGTAAATTATGAGTTACAAACATGTAAATTATAATAATGAAAAATGAGGACTAAATATCATATGGAGGAAATTATCCCAGTTCCACAGATGGAATCCACTCGAGGAGCATGTGACGGTATTTGTAGTCGGTAGCTAATTTCTGAAGGTCGACTCCAAGACGGAGCAGTGCCTGAATTTTGGGGAGTGCCTGGGCAGGTAGGAACCGACTACACAGTTTCAACCGGTTGTATTTGAGGATTAGTGTGGGCTCTGACCTCAAGGATGGCGTAGGATTGTGCCACTGACAGAAATCCCAGATGTTTGGGGCGTTTATTACTCCTGTGTACATTTTTACTGAAGTCATTAAATGCCTGCTGTCAATTAACCTCGGGATCCTGGGTACATTTAGCTGCTCAGCCATGTCAGTTGTTCTCAATTGAGGGGGTCGGCGATGTTTATTTGTGGCCCATTTCAGGGTCCAGTATTCACACGAGAACACCGGTTTTTGAAGTGAAGGCGACGCAGATGCCCAAATTTCAGCAGCGTATAAAATAGCCGGATAAACAGTGGCTTGAAGATATCTGGTAGTGGTTGCGGCATCATTGGAATGAGGTAGGTGTTGTTTCGCTCCGCAGAGTTGATACGTTGCTCTGGGGTTACTGTTTCTCATATGTACTACTTTACATTTGTCAATGTTAAACTTCATTTGCCACCTCTCAGCCCATCTGTTCAACCTTTCCAGATCCTGTTGCAGCAGCATAGCGTCAGTAGTGTCCTTAACGACCCTGCCAACCTTTGTATCATCTGCAAACTTGGACATTAAACTTGATATCCCATCATCAATATCATTCATAAACACCGAAAACAACAACGGACCCAACACTGAACCTTGAGGAACTCCACTAATACCATTAGTCCACGTTGAGCAGTGTCCATTGATTACCACTCTCTGTCTTCTGCCACTCAACCATCCCCTTATCCATAGCAGCAATTTGCCTCCAATGCCACACTGCTCCAATTTGTGCAGCAGTCTTCCATGTGCAACAGTATCAAAAGCCTTTCTAAGATCCAAATATATAATATCAAAGTTATTCCCCGCATCCAGTTCTTTTGTGACTACATCATAGTATCCAATCAAATTGGTCAGGCAAGACCTGCCCTTAACAAAACCATGCTGCGTCTGAGCTATAACTGAATTCTTGTCTAGATGATCCTGCAGTGCTTCTTTAACCAGTGCCTCCATTAATTTACCTGGAACAAAAGTTAAACTAACAGGTCTATAATTACTTGTGTCAGCCTTTGATCCTCCTTTGTGAATTGGGGTTACATTTGCACATCTCCAGTCTATGGGTACCTCCCCTGAGTCCAAAGAAGCTCTCATAATTATGGCTAGGGATTTGCATACTTCCTTTGCTGCCTCCTTTAATAACTATATGAAAATAATAGGGCTCAGACACGGGGCATAGACCAAAAATATTTAAATTTCACTTAAATATTAAAGGCTTCACTCTTTACAGTAATACGTTGATCGAGTCCCCCACCCATTCGGCGATTTTGGGGATAGAAGCAACTGCGTCCCGAAATACAGCGTTGAACATGGCATAGTGTACTTAAAAGGGAATATCTTAAATTTCATAAAATCTCAATAAAACTCATAAATTATAAAAAATCTTCATAAGTACGGTTAATCGCATCGAGAGTTCTTTGAGCATTGATCAAAATATTTACTACGTTTATTCCAGTAATTCCACATTGACGTGTGTTGTGCATACCCTACCGCGGTTCTCAAGAATATATTAGTGAGGACTGAGAGTAGCTCTTGGAGACCGCGATAGTGTACATTCGACACACATTGCCACCTTGAAGAAACGGGAGAATCGTCATTTAACTTAAATAATTGTTAGCGCTTGCGATGGCTTGTTGCCTTGTTGAATTAGGATTTCTTTGTCTTTGTCCGAGGTTGCTTTATATGGCTGTTCAACTTTCTTAAAGGTGGCGATGTAGACCAAGAGTTTATTTGTCCTTTTGACTCAATGTCTATGACTTTTGAGGGCAAGAAGACTGCTTTAGTTCTTGGACTATTATAGAAATGTTTAGAAAGTCTAGAAATATTAATGGTGAAAAGGTTGAAGTTTACAGCCACCTAATGTTTCATATTTTTTTTCTGTATGAATTTATTTATATTTAAATAGTGGATATTATTTTTTCGACGACCCTCGTACTTTGTATTCCTTATTACGTTTTCGAATGACGGCCTGTAGATAAATGCTAACGGTAGTGATTAAATAATTCAAAGGTCTCACACTATCAACTGAAAAGCTGAACTAATGCGTTAAGGTGAAACGGGAATGACGGAAAAAGCTTACAAGGAAGTTAGTGCACTGAGTAGCAATAGCAAAAATGAATCTGCTGCTGGGAATTACTTCAATTAGGATCAAGGGATCTCAGGGTTACTCGGGAACTTTTTTTTTTTTTTTTTTTTTTCCTGGTGCAGCATAAGCCTCAGGCTTCCTTGCATCATATGGATGATAATAATAATAATAATAATAATAAAGATTATTAGAAAGAAATGCCATAAAGTAAACATTTGGAAATAAAAATACATAAGACTGTAACCATAGATTACTTCAGGGGTGGGCAGAGGGGGATATGTCCCTCTTAACCAAAAATTTGAAATTAAAGAAAAAGAACACAGGAGGCGTTCAAAAAAAAAAAAAAAAAACCTGAAAAGTCTGGTCGCCGTGCCTCCCTTATGATGATACCTGGATACGCCAGTGGATTACTTTGCAACGTTGATTAGCGTATCCAACATTTATTAATGAAAATTCTATCAATCTTTAATTTTCTGCAGCACCCTAATTTTCTAAGCTTCCCATTAGCTCATCTGTGTCCCACGTAATGGCTGTTTCGTTCGTATGTTCAAGTGAATTATAACCTCTTTTCTTTTCATGCGCGCGCACAGTTAAAATGAACACGTGGACATTTTCGTAGCTCATTTGCTATTTGACGGCTTTCTTCTCTTGGTAGAGCGTTGTTTCTAACTACCCTATATCCGTTTATAAGTCATTGCCATTCGTGGTGTGTGAGTGTCTGTTTTAATACAAAGTAAACTTGCATTGATTATAAATAGGCAATGACTCACTGGGCTTAGTTCACCAACGTACAAAGGAAAAAGATTTATTATAATTAATTAATAAAGTAAAAGTCTGTCAGTGAAAGAAAAGCAACCATTGAAAAGCAACATGATTTTTATTTTTATTTTTTTGCTTTCTTTCGTTTCTTTTTATTATTTTTTTTTAAGCGCTTTATGTTTTGGGAACTATTTTATGATATTTTTGTGACAAAAACGTTATTATAAATCCAAGAGATAACGCAAAAGAAGTCATCTTGGTCAGTTGGCGTCGTGCATTGTATACGAATAAATCTTGGATTAAATTACTTTACTAGTACCCTTTTAAATGACTAAAGGAATTTACAATATAATATACTATTTTTAAAAACTTAAATTTGAAATTTAAACATTATTTTCTGTGTAATGTTCAGCGTACATTCATGTTTCTGTTTTTGCTTTTTATTTATTTATTGCAATTTAGTATTGAGTGAACATAAGCGTAATATTTAATTTTGAAACGACCAATTGATTTAAAGACATACAACACACATTTCAGTTGGAGATTAATGTAAGAGAAATTATAGTTTTTTTTTTTTTTTTTTTTTTTCTCGCATTCAAAACGCAAACATGTGAAAACTAATTTTACTTACATTAATTTTGACATTTCAATGATGAAAATTGTTAATAGTAATTGTTCCTGTTCAGCCATTTTTTAAAACAATTTTTACAATATATACACAAGCGACAATAGGTGGCGATGTCATCAAGCAGATCAAATTATTTCTATTCACAGATAATCTGGACCCAGTAAGCATCAAAAACTTGTCAGAGAAACCCAATCTGAAACGAAATTCCATAAAAAGTTATCGTAGATAAAAAAAAATTACTAATATAATTCTCTTATTTTTCTTAACAATACTGCTGTATAAAGTTAGAGATAACGTATGCATGACATAAGAAAAGGGGAAATAATTTAGCGAAAAGATAATTCATTACAACACAAAACAATAGTGCATCAGAAGATAAAAAGATAGTGCCCTGTTCTAATATCGCTGAGAACATTAGGAAAGCAAATAGAAGAATGAAAGGTAATTTCAAAATAAATAAATATGAAATGAATTAAGTAAAGAACAATAAAATATAAGGCATATGATGA
Organism: Mastigoproctus giganteus; assembly: GCF_048544385.1. Classification (NCBI taxonomy): domain Eukaryota; kingdom Metazoa; phylum Arthropoda; class Arachnida; order Uropygi; family Thelyphonidae; genus Mastigoproctus; species Mastigoproctus giganteus. The sequence continues at coordinate 45,804,191 of NC_143585.1, forward strand.
ACTATATGAATATACAAATAGAATTAAATATATATGTATAAGTATGGGCTTGGCACACCCAGGTCCTGAGCTGGATATCATCATTCTTCTCTTTCTTGGTGATTCCTCTCTCCCTCTCTCAAGGTAACTTGGAAATTTTTTTTTGGCCGGTGCAGCATATGGCTAATAATAATATGAGCGAACTGCTGTTATTTCAATAAAACACTTTTCCTCAACGTCCTTTTGTTTTTATTTATTATTATTATTTATTTATTTTTTTAATGCAAATGTTGGCAATCCTAGTATTTCCTCTCTTCATTAAGTTTTCGTATTTTTACTTAGATTAGGTAATTTCACCTAAGTTTTTTCAGAATTTGTGGCACCTCCAAAAGTTAACGCCCTAGGCAATCGCCTAGTTTGCCTAACAGATAGCGCCAGCCTTGGAGTTATCCCATTATAGCGAAGGCAATAAGTTACTGAATTACGCGGAAAGGTGTTATATGTACGCATATAATTTTCATCTTGCATTTTTTTTAATTCATCAGAGAGAAATTCCAGATAATACAAAGGTAGTGACAAGAATGCGAGGACGCATACTGTACCTTTCATACGAATTTCTGTTATCACTGAAATAGTTTTGAATTCTTTCGTTAATTTTATTGTCATCAAGGTAACTTCAAAGCTGTGGGACAACGGTCCTAAAACTTATGACTAGAAAAATCCTCAGCGAACACTATACACGTTTTTTTAATTTTAAAGCATTGTTTACGTATCTGCATATGTTTTGCTGAAACGGAGTGATATCAGTAATGCCAGTGAGCACATAAATTTATGGATGGCAAACGAAGTCGAGCGGTTAGTGAAGGAATGTACACATTTAGATTGGCCGTGGTTCGAGCCCATACGACTGCTAAATATGGTTATCGATTGTATTCTTCACAACTTTATTAGTTGTGAACTCCTGACAGAACAGTAAACTGCCTAAATTTCTATTGGACTCCAATACTGCAAAAATTAAAAAATAAAATAAAACAAGAGGGCAGATACTATATTCGCAAGTTACCAAATGAAAATCGGATAAAAAACCCCTCCAAATTTACATGAGGGACTTCCTTTTGGGTGACTAGATTCAAGTACCCACAATCATTGCAATTGAATATCGAATAAATTGGGTTTATTATTATTATTATTGCTCTTATATATTATTTCTCCCTGACTGGGGGTTCCATCTCGTGACGCGGTTTGCTACCAAGTACACATGGTGGTTGTTGTTATCTCTGGTGTTACTGTTGGTCAAGGAACTCTCTGACTATCCTACAGGTGTTCAGGATTGTAGGTGCTCGCTGGTCTGCCAGCGAATACCTACAAGGAACTTCATTGCCGCTAGGCTGTTATTTAGGGATTTTGGCATTATACCTGTGGTTGACACGATGATCGGGATGGTCATAACTTGCTGCATATGCCACATCTCTTTGATCTCCTGTCTTAGGTTCATTTACCTCCTGATTTTTTCCCCATGGGTTTTCTGCAGGTTGCCAGTGTACTGCTATGTCAATCAGATAGGTAGCATTTTCCTTGTTGTCTACAAGGGTTATGTCCGGTCTGTTGTGCGGGATTGTGTTATCCGTTATTATGGTATTATGGCTCGGTTCGTTCTTGTAGTACGGTACACTTTATTCGATCAACTGGTATTTCCTTTCTAGCTTCTGATGTATTATCCTGGCTACCTGGTCGTGTCTATGAGTGTACTCAATCTGGGTGATCACCTTGCACCCGCGGTGATGTGTTGGGTGGTTTCTGAAGCCAGGTGGCATCGTCGACATATGTCATCGGACACTCCGGGCTCCTTAGCGATGTATCTTATATAGGTTCTGATGTTGATTACCCGGTCTTGGATGGCGAGCATGAATCCTTCAGTCTCGGGGAAGAGCGCCCCGCTTGTGAGCCATGCATTGGAAGCAATTTTATCTATGTGATCTTGATGGATATCATTGTAGTGTCTGCCCTGAAGTGTCTTCTCTGCCAATTTTTCTAGCTTGGATTGTCCCTCCTGGTTAGGATGGGGCTCGTTTAGGTTGAGTGGGGTATTATACCGCTTATCTATCTTCCTTATGGCCTAGTGGAGCTATATTTATTATTATTATTATTATTATTATTATTATTATTATTATTAGCTATATGGTGCAAGGAAGCTTGGGACTGGGACTTATGCTGCACCAGCCAAAAAAAATTTCTGAGTTACCATGTGTGTGAGAGAGAGAGAGAGAGAGAGAGAGAGAGAGAGAGAGAGAGAGAGAGAGAGAGAGAGAGAGAGAGAGAGAGAGAGAGAGAGAGAGAGAGAGTCAAAAGTATGGAATCGCCAAGAAAGAGAAGAATGATGAGATCCAGTTCAGGACCCTTGGCGTGCCAAGCCCATACTCACCAGATGTGAGTCCCTGGAGTTGTCCTAATAATGCTTCAGTAACAGAAGAATAACATGTCCTGGACAATGCGGGTCTCCTTAAATTTAGTTGCAACTCATTTTATATTGCAATTACTGTATTCGCAATTTACCAAATGAAAATTTGGTAAAAAAAAAAAAAACATCACAGATAACTAGTCATTAACACAAGTAAAATTACATTAAATTAATTAAAAACCAATTAAAACCACGTTTGATAAACAGCAATTTGCTATTATTATCAGTCATATCACTATAACGCTGAAAAGCCTTACATCCAGAACTGTCGATAATAAACTGCTCATTTTCAGATGAAATTTCTGAATTCAGTTTGGGATTCTGTTATCAAAGACTGATGCTGATATCCTGCATATGGATCTTATACATCAATAAATATGATATGTAATTTTTACATACAGCTATAGAAGACACTTATAAGGTCTGTTGCCAAAGTCTGATAATCATAACAAAAATCCAACCCTTACGGTTAGTGATGAGCAATCCAAAAAAACAATGTTATTCAATTGTCCTGACGTTTGTTAACTGATATTAATAGCATAGCGAAGCAGTAAACTACTAAGCATGCAGCTACATTAAATTAAAAGCTTTTAAGAGGATATATATCTTCGAATATTTAGCATTAGTATTAGCAATAGTGCAGTACTCAAAATGTCTCCTGACCATTGTCTTATACATGGGATAATCACTTCCTTATCCCTGCTAGCAAAATTTCTGTATATCATTTACAAAACCCAATGAGCTGTCCTGGCAGCTTGTTTGCATTGCTCAGAGAACTTCATATCCGACTGCACATTAACCCCAGGTCATTTTCATTTTCCACTACCCTGAGTATAGTACCACACATTACAGCTATATGCATTACATTGCATTTGTCAATGTTAAATTTCAATTGTCATTTTTCAGCCGATCTACCTAACTCTTCTAGATCCTATTGCAGTGGCATACTGTCATTAACCACCCTGCCAACTGTTGTATCATCTGCAAACTTGGACATTAAGCCTGATATGTCTTAATTAATATCATTGATAAAATATAGAAAACAATTATGAGCCCAACACCGAACTCTCGGTGACTCTACAGATTATTATCTGTAGATAGTGGGCGGGTTGTTTGAGACCCTATTAAACCAGCATATAATTTAATTAGTTGGAGTAGCTAGAGCTGAGAGCAGCAGTGGCCCCTCATGTGCCATGAATTGCTCGGTATGAGACTCAATACGGTGCAATAGCCTTCCACTAAGCATCGTTCCATATCGTATCTCAGCGACATGGAGCGATTTTCTTGACTCTCTTAAAATGAAATCCGCATTTGATGTATGCATACGGTATGCCTCTACAAGAAATATTATAATATCAGAAATAATTTCCAGTTGGTTTTATGCCTTTTTTAAACAACAAGTTTATTGCAGATCGCATCTCCATCGTCATGCAATGGAACACTGCCATCCTATAGGCCACTGGTGATCAAAGCAAGGTCCGCACAGGAAGGATCCGATGAGGTTTTACCTGGCCCGTGAAGGAATTTTAAAAATTATTGTTATTAAATTTAGACGTCCTAGAGGCAAAATATGAAACTATACCCTAGCTGCTAGCACGACAGCCGTCAGATTCAAGGCTGTTTTAGATATAAGCATGTACCCCAACGTTTTGATAAAACGTGACAGTTAATATCAAAACATTGTAGGTGCTTCTTGATCATCTTTAGAAGTTGAAAAAGTAAAAGTTCACTTTTATTGGTCTGCATAATTAAATACAAATTTTAAAAATAGATTTTATTATTGAACTTAAATACTTAAATAACTTCGAGGAAGACTGGTTATTACGCAGCCATTACTGTTAAAGTTAGTTATATGTAAATCTATTGTATTCTTTATTAATCACTGAGAATAACGTCTAACAAACAGTCTATATTCGGGAGTGAATTTCTAAGTTGTTCTAAAATGATACAATCCTTAAATGAACTGACTGATTATAAATGAATTTTTCTGAGTTCAGACCATTGCAAGTTCATCAACCCAAGTAGAAAATCCCTGGATGTACCTGGTTATTTCTATTGATTGTTCTCCTTTAGAATGAACTGATGAACTGGATGTTGCAATCAGTCATGGCTTTGAAAATCTGCAACACCCACCTCATTCTCTCGACCTCTCATCTCACCTTCAAACTTCTTCCTCTTTACTAAAATGAAGAAGAAAACATTAGGGGACCGCAGATAGATGAAGAGGTAATTAAACATTAGGGGACCGCAGAGTGATGAGAAGGTAATTAATGAAGTGGAAGCCTAGTTTTCTACTCAAATTGAGACCTACTGTTCAAGAGACCTGAAAGAGCTTATTCACAAATGGATAAAATATGCAGCTCTAGTTGGTAGCTACACAGAGAAGAATACAATTGCCAGCCAAGTTTAAAATCCCTAATTCAGGTGGATATTTATTGATCGCCCCTCGTAATAATAATAATTTTCCATAAAAATAGAATTCCATCAAGTACATATTTTACTTCATACCTCAGATTTTATAATTATAAGTTAATTTTAGACACCATGGAAGCTTAATTCCAACTAGTAAAGAGAAAGAAAAAGAAGGAAATTTGTAATCTAAAACTTGAGATAATTTGTTCGATAAAAAGTAAACTTCTGTGGAACAAGGACTAAACTCAGTTAAGCCATGTCTCCTCTCATACACCATACGTTATATTAGTCCTGATATTTTAAGAGTATGAAGGATTATAATTTTCAATAAAATTGCAGCTCCAGCAATTCTTTCTGAGAAGAAAGTCATGCTAAAGTATAATTTTATTACTTGAAGATATGCCAGATGATAAAATTACGAGAAAGAAAATGAAAATATTAATGATTGTAGTAAACTTAAAGTTATAGTCCAGAACAAGAGTCTTCTTATTCAGTTAATTTTACTGTCAGTTTAGAGCCTTGGATTAGCAAGGCTGTTGTTTATTATCCCACTCTAAGTCTAAAGTCAGGATTTCCTTGTTGTTGAACATCATTATGCAAATATGAATTGCCTGTATATAAAGTGTGCATGTTATAAGTTTTAACTGTGTAATAAATCTTAACAGTCATTCATAAAATCTGTATGGCTTGCCTTCAACCAAGTATTACCAGCTACTGAGTGCTAACGAAACTTTGGATATAAGCTTTAGTTGCAGTCGATAGAGATTAAGGAAAACTTAGCCTCCTAGAAAGAAGTGGTGGGATTAATTGGGGGGTGGGGAGGTAAACTTTAAAAGAAATTAATGCTCTGGGTGACTGTGCATATGAGGTTTCCATTTGTATTTCTGTTGGGACATTTTTCACACCTGGTGTTTTAGTGTTCTGTTCAGGTGCTGTTGTGGGACATGCTATTGAGAATGTGAAGCGTTATTTCACAGCTGTACTGTATGGGTGGCAGCTGTTGTAAAGCAGTTTCTGTATTTTGAACCACGTAACTTTAAATTCTAGTATAGTTTTTTAAAATTGTTCGACGTTTAAGGCATTTTTACTCTTTTTTTTTTTTTTTTTTTTTTAATGGGTGCTGAAGTTCCCCTACTTCATCTTCCTCGTGCCTCCATTTTTTTGAAAAAATTACCAATATTAAAAAAAAAAAAAAATGTCAGTAAGTCTAAATGAAAATGGTACAATCTTTGTACGCAATCGTATATATCCTTGTTGATGTGGTATTCTTAATGGAAGCAAATGTGTTGATTGTAATACATTAATAGGCAATTTTTAATATCAAAAATGGCGTCTGGCTATGACGTCCCATGCCTCAATGGCACTAAAAGTAACACTAAAGAATAAAAGTAAATAAGGTTTTAATATATTGCTGGTTTATATTTATTTTGTTTATTACTGATTTGAATTTAATTTGTATTTATAAATGATTAAATGTTATGTAGTCGTATTAGTAAACGAAATAAAGAAAGAAGCGGCGTGCCACTTTAATATTAGCTGTCATTGAGTCCATACAGCACATTACACACGCATGGGCATAGCGATGAAGAATGCCAAAGCAAATTTAAAAAAAGTTTACAGCCTAAGAATTTTATTTTTAAAAACAAAATAAAATTAAAAATTTTATATTATTATTTATGTTATAAATTGTACTTCTAAATTTTATTACTGATGGTACCTCAACCATGTCCAGCATGTCACCACTCGCTGTATTCATAGTTCTAGTTCAATAACCGATTAATCTAGAAAAACAGTAAATATGCATTAACTTATGAGACTTAATAGATACATAATATCAAATCCTTACGTCAAATATCTCTAGGTGAGAGTAAATACGTATTGACTACCCATTGTAATTAAGGTCTAGAATTGCAAGTTTTGACTACACTAATAGACAAAAATTTTCACCCTTCGTCTACTAGTGAGGAGGAAAATTCTAGTAACAGTAAATTTCTCTAAATAGTAAATTAAAATTCTTTAATATTAATTTACTATTTAGGGAGAGTACAACAGAAGTATTCATATAAAAACAATTTTTATATTTTTCGTTTCGGATTGTATATACGTATATTCTTGCACTTCTCCTTTCTCCTAGTTTGCGAAACTTAAATAACGTGCTATTCAGTGTATTACAAATTTATAATTGCAATATAATATTAATAAACTGAATTAGCAGTATTTGGAAATATTAATATTAATTATCAATATTCATACCATTTTGTACAGTCAATCTACATTTTTCGTTTTTTGTTTACCGTAAGTAATATTTTATTTTTATTTTTTTCGGGCGTATATATAAGGGGGGAGAGAGATGGAGGTCTGCATCCAGGACCGTACTGCAATAAAGGGGCCTATGATTTACTTATGTATTCGAGCAATTTTTTTTACATTACACAAAAACAAAAATAACGAAAAAGAAATAAATGGAAAATTTTAAAAGAAAATACTTAAATACAAAACAAAACAATATAAAGTAAAACTTGCTCGTATATATTAAGACTATACACAGTATTATGTTTTAACTACTGCACGATAAATTAAATTAAAATAATTCGAAATAGGTCTCGAAAACTTTGCGAAATGTCTCTTCTCAGGATAAACAGTGCAGAATTAATGCGTATATCACATTTCGAATTATCTGGGGTAAGTGGAAAATAAATTTAACATCTAAACTGAATCGAGCAGTCCAAACTAAGAATAATCCCCAAAATAAAAATAATAAATAAATGTGTTAAGGTAACAAAAGCGGAAATTTATGTCGATACATATTCATAAGGGTATACTAATCCGTGAGAAGATCTGACATAACGTAATGAGAACGTATAATTTTTTGAGAAAGGAAAGGAGGTTTGCTTTTTCTTTTTGTTTGCTTTTCTGAGAAAGGCACTACATAAGTTTAGAAACATCATCTTTTCAGCGATAGCGTCATCTTCTTATTGTACCATATACATTCGACTAAAGACTCATTAACATTTCACTACCTCTTTCTTGTTTATTGATAGATAAATCTTTACTTAATAGAAAAAACAGTGCCTTTTCCTTTTAACATGTTGAACGCACAAGGACACCAATTAAAAAAAAAAAAAAAAAAATCGGAGAAGGATGTTAACCGTGTAGTAGTAAAACAATAGGATTACTAAAACATGACTAGAGTGATCTAGTAGGCAGAAATCAAAGGTGGGGATGAGGTTTCGGAGAAATTGAAAGAATATTATGAAATATAAACAACCCTGTAATAGATGCTGCGTATTTCCTTTCGTTATCCGACTTGTATTGACTTAGACTTCGCTGGGCAGTAGAGAAGCGGGCTGCATAAACTGTCTTCGGATAATCAATGCATGTAAAGCATTACTTATGCGAATGATGAACCTCACTGCCATTGTCGTCCATCCCGAGCCCTGATTCCATTATCCACGGCTGCAAAATTGTGTCCAACTCCAAGAGTACTTAAATGGGCCCCTTTACCTGTAAAACTTAGAAAAAAAATTCAGTACATATGATATTATTGTTCATGTAAACAATAAGTTCTTTAAGCTCTTGCCGTGACTGCACTAGCTGCTACTTTGGAGAGACTGGACGTCGACTCGAGAAACGTCTCTCGGAGCACAAAAGAGCGATCCGTTTAGCGGATATGAACACTCAGCTATCGCCGAACATGTCTGGACAACCCACCACGACATCGACCCACACCGCGATGTCGTGGTGGTAGACAGATCCCACCATTACCTAAAACGTACCTGGTTGGAATCGTTAAATATAAAATCTTCGGATAAATCCTTGAACAGGAACAGTGGTTGCCAAGTCAACCCGATCACAGAGTCAGTGGTTCTGTCATTGGACAAGCGCTGGCCACGTCATCATGCGTCACAGCCACAGACGTCAACAAACAATTAAACCTCGCGTCTCACGCACCTGGCAGTGCACATCTTCATTCCAACTGCCATTCATGTATTTTTTAATTCTGATGAAGGCTACCATATAGCCGAAAGCTAATATATTTCTTCTTTATTTGTACGCTCTGTGTGTAACTGTAATAAATTCTCAATAAGTTCTTTAATTAAATGCAACGCACTCTTTCGTTATGCTATATTAAAACCATAGCCGAAAATGCTGTTTAGGGATAGCCAGTTGTTGAAGAAGACCGGACCATATGAAACATCATTTTAAAAAAAATTGGAAAATGTAGGATTTTTCGGAGGATATAAATTATTACTTTTGGTTATGCGGACATGTGCTTTTGCACGGGCGGCTCCCAGAACGTCTGTTCAACTCCGCCTCGTATCTTTGTGAAGAACAGTATCACTGTGAAGAGGCCAGATATGAGAGTAGTGTAGGTTTGTGTGTATTATGTGAGTGTTATGTTGTTGGCTGCTGATTTGGCTACCCAGAAGCATCAGTCACCTGGAGAGACGATTCTGCGTACTCGTCCACACACTCGTCCATGGAAGGTGGGCCAGTCCATGTAAAGCACGTACTGTCTCAAAAGAGCCTCTGACCCACCTGATGTTGCCAAAATGGGCCAGGTTCCTCTGGGGGCCCACTCCAGAGGAGGGAGAAAAGACAAAAAAAATTCCTGGGGTATAATTAAAAAACGAAAAAGATAAGGACATTTCAGAGGGGAGAAAATTAAGGAAAAAGAATGAAGAAAAAGAAAAAAAAAAGAGAAAAAAAACACAAATAGGGACTTCAGAGGGGGAAAAAATTTAATCCCGTAGCGGGGAAAAAAAAAATTATTTGTGCTGCACAAGTGCAGCGCACAGAAAGGTGATATCAGCATCAACATTAACTAAGACAAAAAAAAAAAAAAAAAAAAAACCTTATCAAGTAGCTGCCATGCCCTCATTGGCAACTGGTGGGGTTCTGTACATCATTCTTCTGCGTTTGAAGGATCGTTGCCAAGTCCTGCAATGCTGAGAAATTGTCAGGTTTCTATAATAGGAGCCCCAGATGTTCATCAGAAATTTGAGTGTAGGTCTGCAATAAGGCCTCTGAGGTTGGGATTATTCATACCACCAATTTTAAACACACACACCAACCGTTTATGACTGATTGAATAATGAAATAAAATAAAATAAAATGATAGAAAAGACTGTAAAATAATATTTACAAAAAACTTTTAATTATTTACAAAAAACTAAACTATAAAAAAATAAAATAAGTAAATAAGTTAAAATGCATTAAAATATAAATATAAAAGCGATAAAAAGGCGATAAAAAACACTATTAGAGCTTTTGGAGGTGTCTGCCTCCTTCTTCAGTAATAGTGAGATTTAAGCGACACATCCTTAAATACCAGGTTCACGGCTTTTATCGTCTTTTTATCGCTTTTATATTTATATTTTAATGCATTTTAACTTATTTACTTATTTTATTTTTGTTATAGTTTAGTTTTTTGTAAATAATTAAAAGTTTTTTGTAAATATTATTTTACAGTCTTTTCTATCATTTTATTTTATTTTATTTCATTATTCAATCAGTCATAAACGGTTGGTGTGTGTGTGTTTAAAATTGGTCGAGTGTAGATGACCAAGTTTAGATCGAGATTGTCGTAGAGAGCACATTCAAAGAGGATGTGCCACCAAGTTTCACTGGAACCACAGGTGCAGAGGTCAGTAGGGTATAACCCAATTGATACAATTTTCCACTCATCGATTCATGGCTTGTGATCAAGAATGAGGTCTCTAGTGATGGGGTGAACCATTTCTGCACAAAGTTAGAGTTGGGATAAGTAACGTCCGGGAGGAATCTGCGTGTGACTGCTCCAAGAATGGAAGTGTCTCATCGGATTTTCCAGATGTTTAGGAGCTCATTGTAACATCTTACTTTTGGTTAACATCACCATTTTTCATATTTATGTTTGCTTTTAAAAATCATCCTTTTATGGAAAAGTATTATTTGTCACAGATAATGGAACTTGCCAATTAAACCTGTAGATTGTTCAGATTAATTCAATAGTTTTTCTGTAATTTTTAATTTGATTTATTTTTAATATTTTAAATTTTATTATTTTTTAAAATTTGTTTTGATTTTCGGTTGTTTAAATTTGCTTTATTTATTTTTTTTAATTTTTGGATTTTAAAAGATTTTATATATTTTTAAATTTGCTAAATTTTTATTTGTGTTATTTTTTAATTTTCGGATTTTTAAAATTTTTATATATACTGTATTTTTAAATTTCTTAAATTTTAATTTATTTTATTTTTAATTTGTTTTATTTTTAATTTTTCATTTGTTTTATTTTTAAATTCATTTTTAACTCAGTTTATTACATTTTTAATTTTAAAATTTTTATTTGTTTTTTTTATTAATTGGAAATATATATATATTTTTAAACCATGTTAGAAAAAGAAATCTATTTCAGTTTTATATTGTGCATTACAATTTGTGAAATTTTTTGTAAATTCTCAGAAGCATAACGGTTTAACTTAATTGTAAGGCGTTTTTATTTTTAAGTCAAATCATAATGCTGAAAAGTTTCTTGTGATAAAATTAAAAATTACTCATATAGTTTAATATTAGATCAGTCATTGAGTCAAAATAGTAAAGATTACTCATACAGTCATAATATTAAAAATTCTACTCGCGAGCCTTTTTTTTTAAATGATGCTGTATTAGCTTACGTCCTTGCAACATTTGTTACTAATACTACTAATAATAAAGTTTTAGTTTTTTAAATAACAAATGAAAACCATATGATTTTGCAGCTACAAAAATAAATGTTTCTCGTTTTAAGGAATTTTGGCCATTCATCAAAGAGTAAACTAGTTAAAGCGTAAGCTGGTTAGAACTGTTATGAACCGCTATATTCAGTTTAAAAACCACTACGTAACTTAAAACTATATTAGGACAAGAAAAATATGCCTTAAAGATGATAAATTTCCAACCTTCTTCTATGATTTACATCCGTTTAAAATAAATGCTTAATATATTAACTACTAAGTGTTTGGCTCTTCATCCATAGGCTGAATGAAGTTTTGTTGCTATGCATTCAAGTTTTGTTGCTATGCAGCAGTGCTGACATCTGTTATCTATGAATGAAATTACAGGTGGCCAATGGTTACTTCGTAGGCTTGCTACTTTTACAGTCACAATTTTGGCTTGTTTATGCCACCAACAAAAAACGCGGATTGAAATAGCATAAATAGCACATGTGTTTTAAAAATAGCCTATAACGTAATATTTTAACGATAGCAAAGGAACTAGGATGCAAAAAATAATTTTGTCATCACAAAATTAGATTTCAGAGAAGCTGTTCATACTGTGCCACATGAAAGACTGCTGTACAAACTGAATCGGATGTGCATTAGGGACAAGTTACTGCTATGGATAAAGGGATCATTGAGTGGGAAAACGCAGACAGCAGTTTCCAATGGGTACTGCTCTTCATAGATTAATGTTATTAGTGTAGTCGCACAGGGTTCGGTGCTGGGCCCATTGTTGTTGTTCTCAATATTCATTTATGATATTGATGAAGTCATGTTAGACAATGTTTAAGTTTGCATATGATACAAAGATTTGGCAGGGTGTTTATTCATATGATTTAAGGTAAGCTGCTGAACAAGATCTAGAAAAATTAGGCAGATGGTCTGAGAAGCGACAATTAAAGTTTAACATTAACAAATGCAAGGCACTGTATATAAGTAGAAGCAGTCCTAGATTTACGTACCAACTGTGGGTACTATATTGATATGCCATTTTGTAGTAGATAAAGAAAAAGTCATAGGATAATTATGCAATCAGACATGAAGTTTTCTGAGCGGTCTAGATGGGCTGCTTATGAGGTTTTGTCAATGATATACAGGAATTTGGTCAACAGGGACAAGGTGGCAATTGTTCCTCTGTATAAGGCAGTGGTAAAGCTACATCTTGACAATTATATAGAGGTATCTGAAAGCCTCATGGCCTCCGTAGCCGAGTGGGCAGGAGCGGGAGTGCAGTAGCACACGCTCTTTGAGTAGACCGGGGTTCAAGCCCCTGACTGCTGAATACGGTCGATCTGCCAACCCGCACTGGACCAGCGTGGCAGATTATGGTCCATATCCCTCAGCATGAATTGTTGAGGAGGCTTCCATCCTGCAGTGGGTTGATAATGGCTGCAGTTTACTTTACTTTACTTTTATCTGAAAGCCTCATTGTAGTAAGGATATGGATCTGTTATAAGGCTACAGAGGAACAGATTAATCAAGGATACAAAACGATACTCTTACAATGAGACTTCTGGATCGAGTAAGCTAAGCATTGACAGATTCCTTTCTCTTGATCAAACAACACACATGAGGGGCATAAATTTAAATTAAGGAAGGATGGTTGCAGGATACACGCCCGGAAATTTTATTTCAGCCAGCGGTAATTGATTGTTGGAACAAACTTCCACCTAGTGTTGTGGAAATGGTAGTTTGCAGAAATGTAAGGAGGAATCAGGCAAATTATTAGAGGGGATAGGCAAGTGATATGGTGAGAGTTTTATTTTATTTTTTATTATTATTATAATTTTTAGTTGATGCTGTACTGTATAATCTTTCTTCCTTGTATCATTTTCCAATACTAATACTAATATTATTTTGTTGAAGGAACCCAGGAGTAACAATCATTTAAATATTTCAGTAGCCCAGTGGTTAAAGCACTTGCCTATGAAAGAGGTTAACCTCAGTTCGAATCCAACCAAATTATTTTAAGGGCTGACGTAGCCAAGTGGTCAGGAGCGAGAGTGCAATAGCATGCGCGCGCTCTTTGAGTGGACTGGGGGTTCAAGCCCGTGACTACTAAATACGATTAATGTTTGTACTGATGAGTTATTGTAAACTCCACTGACCTGGTAGTCCTTCCGGAGTATAAACAAGAACATATTTTTATAACGAAAAAGGATAGAGCACACGACACACTCAATTTGCAGACATTAGATACGATGCAATATGGCCTAAGTTGCTGATGCGCCTAAAACCCTACAACAATCAACCAAATTCAAATTATTATATTAGAGCCACCTGTAATTTCTTACATATGTAAATGCAATCTGTAAATTGCATTTACAAAAACAAATGACGAAAAAAACCCAGTTTCTGGGGGAAAAACCTTGCTATCTACGCCTGAGACCGACTAACTCAGCCAAGAAGTAAAAAAAGCCCATTTAAGTACCTCGCGTCAACGATTGGATTCGACGGGTCTTTTCCACTCGGTGTGGGGAGAACGGTGACGAGACCACTGTGCTACTAGCGCAGACACAACAAACAACCAAATCAACTAACCAACCAACCAACCAAATTATGATATTAGGGTCCCCTGTAAATGATTACATCTACCCGTATATTTATTTTGTATGTAAATTGCGTGTATTCTCTGGTGGATTTGGCGCCTCCGTAGCCAGCCAGGTGGGCAGGAGCAGCAGTGCGTAGCACACGCTTCTTGATTAGACCAGGGTTCGAGCCCGTGACCAGCAAATACGGAGGATGCGGAAAGGTCAGGGAAGAACACCGCATATCCCTGGAGCAATATGGCCTTAGTTGCTAATGCTCCTAAAAACCAAAAATAACAATAACTGGTGGATTTGCCTGTTTGCTGGACGAAAAAACCCCAGTTTCTGGGGGGGGGGAAAGGATTTACGCCTCAGATCGACTAACTCAGCCACGGAGTGAAAAAGCTCACTAAAATGCCTTGTGTCATCAACGGAATTCGAACCCGGACCTTTTCCACCGGGACCGACTTTTCGTACCGAGGCCTTTTCCACCCAGTGTGTGGGGAGGACGGTGACAATACCACTGTGCTACCCGCGCAGACACAACGAACAACCAACCGAGCCCACGATTAATATGTTTAAGAAAGATAATTTATATTTATATTTATTGTATCGGGATATCCCTACTAAAGTTTAGCAACGCCGCTATTTATTATACAGATAATTTGCATAACTGTAATATGATCCCTCCCTTCTTGCCCTGTTTTTGTCTAATTATAAGGTGGGAAGATCCTCAAACACAGCAGGTTAAAGCAACACAAAAATAGATCCATACAGAAAACAATTAAAAGTACAGGTTAAAGTGTCCAAATCCAAGTTATAAATAATTGTCAGCCATTTCTAAGTCCACAGCTTCACCAACTAAGATGGCCATGGCAAACCTACCAAACCACAAATTAAAAGCAAGCCACTGTAAAAAACAGACTCTTCCAACGCTGACACGTGGCTCAATCTACACGTTTTTATCTCAGCAGCATGAGGAATTGATTTCCGCAGACGCTGAATAAGGAAATCCTCACGACGTCAAGGAATTTTTCAGCATTTACGTCCCAGAGTCTGTAGGCACCAGACATTCCGCTGAGAAAAGCCTGTACCGCGAGTGGCTGTCTAAGACAGAACTGCTAGCACAAGAAGCTGGAGCTCTATAGTATCACGAACTAGCACAAGAAACTGCTCGTGACAATCAGAACAATGCCGATAGCACCATGAACTGCCAGAGGTTGTCAAGCGGAAACTGAAGACTTCGATCGTGTGGATGCGGAAGTAGATGTGGAAGATGTGTGCAGTATTATGGTTACAAAGCTAGCTTACACAGTTGACCAATGAAAAATTGAGCTGTGTGACGGAACAGAATGAAAAAATTCATTTTGCTAGGAGTGGGCAAAGATGTGGTGTTCAGTCCTTGAATTCAGATGGACGCCACTCCCACTTCCGCATCCGCATGCGGCCGCCGTAGCCGAGTGGTCAGTGCGAGGATGCATAAGTACACGTGCCTTGAGTGACTGGGGTTCAAGCCCGTGACTGCTGAATACGGTGCTGTTTGTTGTATTCTATCTGTCTTGTGAACTCAGGCAAATCGACCAGAGAACACACGCAATTTACAGACAAGATAAATATATGGGTAGATGGAATCATTTACGGGGAACCCTAATATCATAATTTTGTTGTCTTGTGAACTCCCCTGGCTGTGTGGTCGTCCCTGAGTATAAAGAGAAAAGTTATTTTATTTTTTTTGTTTAAGAAACAATCGTAAAACTTTTTTTTTTTATTCTTTTTTTGAAAACCATTTGATTTTACATTAATTTAAAATCCTTTGAATATTGTGGTGAATCCATTGGTAACCATAAACACGATTGCATTCTCTGCAATCTCTTTGCACTCTGAAGTCGGTTCTTTCTAGACGGAAGCCTGTTAATTGGGTCACACATGTCCCGGTTAATTGGGTCACGCATGTCCCAGTTAATTGGTTTACACATATCCCGGTTAATTGGGTCACAGATCCCGGTTAATTGGATCCCTTTAACAAGCCGGATAATTGGATTGTGGAGCTCATAGCAACAGTTCTCAGTGCAACTCATCTGCCCACTGATTTGCACTCACCTCCAGTCCAATTTAAATGTTACAGAATGGGAGAAGAGTAATAAACATTACAGAGTTGTAATTAAAATGAACAGCTAAGTTTAGAGAACGTGTTCCATAAAATTATAATCTTAGTAATTAATTGAAAAGGAGATAATTATATTTACTTTTCAATTCTATTAATAACAGAAAGAAATCAATTAATTTAAGAAAAAAATTGAACTCGCCTGAAAAATAACGCACTGCATACGCGAACTAATTTATTTGTCGACTAGAATCGCTTAATTGCTTTAGAATCTCTAAATAATAAGTCTGCTTAGCTGTTTAACCATCATGTAAAGGTGCTGATGTGCAATGCCGTTGATAAAAATAAAAATATTTATATATTGTTTTTACTTTTCACTTTGGATTTTGACACGCGTCGTTTACTGACTTTCTGGGGGTTAAGAAATTTTCCATTTGAAACGTGTTTTGTTTTTGGGTCATACTGAATCACGTACGTTTCATCATTCTGCACAAAAGATTGTTGTCTTCCTCAATTCAGTTTGACATTTTTGCTGTTTTTGTTTTTGACTTAGAATTCGTGGAATCATCTTCGCAAATTTGATTATAATAAATCATCGACAAGAAGGTTCTCCGTATGGACCTTTTCAAGTAGTTCGATGTATTTTTATTATTATTATTAGCTATATGGTGCAAAGAAGCCTGAGGCTTATGCTGCAGTCAAAAAAATTTCAGAATTACCCTGAGAGAGAGAGAGAGAGAGAGAGAGAGAGAGAGAGAGAGAGAGAGAGAGAGAGAGAACAAAAGTCGGAAGTAGAAGGGAATCACCAAGAAAGAGAAGAATGATGATATCCAGCTAAGGACCCTAGGGTGCCAAGCCCATACTCACCAGATGTGAGCCCCTTGATTCGGTCTCCATACTTGAACATAGTTGTGGAGTAGCGAATCCAGAAGCCGTAGACAAGAAGGAATAGCGAGGCCTCCTTTAAGAGGAAATTACATTTCAGAAATTTTAAGGTACTTCAAGTTCTAGAATTTTAGTAATCTTGAAACTGTAGTAAAAATCCAATAATCCAGCATCTGCTTATTTTAGAAATCCCATAAACAGGTATCTGAATTGGTCATGTTACATAGCGACCATGCTCGAATTCTGAAGTCAACTGAGTGATTGGTCCCATATTTTAATCATTTATATCTCAGCGCAGCTTATCCGCCTTCTGATTTTCATGCACTTCCAATTATTCCAATTGTACAATGCATAGTTGTTTTAAAATTAAGGCTTAATTTTAAAACTTGCCTTAATTTTAAAACAACTAATTTATTAATTTATGGAATGGGGAGGTTTGTTAGAAGGTTATCGAATTGTCTGCTGCTATTTGTGGGAAAAAATAAGTGAACTTATTCATAATTAGCAATGGCGAAGACAAAAGAATTTCTCAGCCCTTGGTTGAAGTGGATCGACATAATGCATTTTAATTGTAGTTTTGAACAATGTCGATATTGCAACCCGCATTTTTTTTAGAAAAAAAAAAATATTCCAAAATCATGCGTTGATGACAGCATTATGCTATATCTCTTGTGGAGAGTTCGATGTTTGTAAGCAGATGCAAACTGCCAGGGGTACTTGGAATTGAGGTATATCGGGTCGATATATATCTGGGTTTCTCCAGGTCTCTCCCGATCTTAAGTAACAATTTTAAGCACAGTTAAAGAACATGCAAACTTAAAATTTCAATTTCTATTACAAAACTGAATCGCAGCTGATTACCCTGCACAACACGCAATTGACTGGCGAAGACACTCTCGTACAGATACAACACACAGTGCAATATACTCGCAAATGCTAGAGCCACATGAAGCGCAATAACAACAGCTAATCACTGCTTTTGTCAAGGGCTCTCTGAGATCCAAGGGTAAATGAATTTCTGGACATCCGGACACAAGTACTGGCCAAAAAAATACGAACTTTATTCAGTATCAATCGATTCTCCTTTGTTTCGAATAACAGCAAGTGTGACGCGCGGCATAGATTCTATAAGCTGTTTAGTGCCTTGTGGTCCAATTGTAACCATTCTTCCAGCAAAATACCGCGTAGCTGCAACAAAGTTGAAGGAAGGGGGTCTTCGTTGCCCATTAGCTCTCTTCATCATATCCTACACATTCTCAATAGGGTTGAGATCAGTGAATGTGGGGGCCAAGGAAGATGATAAAAATCCGTGTCATGTTCTCTGAACCATTCTTGTACGATTCTGGCACGATGCGCTGTTGCAGTGTCATTCATAAATTGGCCATCACCTTCGGGATAAAAATGCAATATTGCCGGGTGCAGTAGATCTAATACAAAATTCAAGTACTCCCGGAATGACAATCGACCTTTCACCGGTATCAACGGACCCAGTCCGTGCCAACAGAACATTCCCCACACGATGATACCACTTCCAGATGCTTCGGTTGTCTTACCAGGGCAAGCAGGGTCCATCGCTTCTTGAGGTTCTCGCCATACCCTTTGCCTACCATCAGTGGAAAATAGTGTATCGTGATTCATCTGACCACATTAAATTCTTCCATTGTTACACTTTCCAATCACAACGATCTCAGCACCATTGCAAAGCTGATTTTTTTGTATTTTCTCTGAAACAAGTGGCTTCCGAATAGGTTAGCGACTGCCAATGTCCAATTTCATTAATTGCCTGCGCAAGGTAGGGATTGAAATAGGGCAGTTGTGGGCTTGGCTGAATTCAGATGTAATTTTCTGCAAATGGGATGTCCTATTTTTCCGTACACTCCTTAGAGTACGAAGGTTTCGCTCTTGAAATATTGTTTTTCTGCCACATTTACGCCTTTGAGATACGGAAGAACCGCTTTTTTCCAGTAATTAAAAACCTTTGAGATGGACGCATTTGAAAAACCAGTTATGTATTTCGTTTCTTGAATCGTGGTTCCTGCTAAACGTGCACCCACAATAAGTTTAATAGACCACCCATTTTCCCCATTCTAGCATCCGATTACTGCAGTCGAACAGCCTGTGCAGTCTTTATACTCAATGAATGAACAAAACCTGCACTGAACAAAACCTTCCAAGAAAAACAAAATCTGCATAAGAGATGGAAAGAGTCAGGCGCTGTACAAGATCGGATTGCCTTCTCCAGAGCAAGGGCAGTGTTCAACCGCCAGAAATCATCTGCAATAAAAAAACATCTAAAAGCAACCCTACAAAAAGGCAAACCATTTTATGACTCTCGGCACACAGGAATTCCTAAAACACTGGATCTTGAACTGTGGATGGACCACATTGCACGGTTCTCGAACAATGTGGTCCCGACATATCCAGGCAACATATCTGTCAACAACGTCCCAACGGATATGCTCGCCACCGTTTGCATCACCAGGAAGCAGCTTATAACTGCTATAAATGGATTGCCACCCACCGCAACTGCAGACCCCGACCTTGTGCCACAATTCACGATCATGTATCTCAGCACGTTTATCATCGATCCACTACTCTCAATTTTTAACCGTGTCTTAACGCAGCACTACTTCCCCCCCCCCCCTCTGGAACAGATATGTTGTGAGGCCACATCCTAAATGCCAATCTGCATCCCTCATTAAACAGTTCAGGCTAATCTCTCGCTCTTCCAGCCTCTTGAAACTTATGGAGAAGGCATTACTTTCAACCATCACCAATCAAATCGTGCCTCACAAACCCCGACAAATTCACTATGCCATTCCCGGAAGATCCACAGTCACCAATTTAACATCCATAACCAGCACCATTCTCAGAGCACTAGAAGCTAAAGCAGAACTTGCTGTCACGTACGTCGACCTGGAAGATGCCTTCGACTCAATCAGCATTTCCTCGCTCGTTCACCTCCTAGAAAATTATTTCCATATAAAAGGTAACATGTTGTGGTTTATCACAACCCTGCTATCAGACAGAATCATTGTTCTTACAGCGGATCAAGATATAATCTCAAGAAAAATCACTGCGGGAGTTCCCCAAGGCGGAGTCCTCTCCGGAGCATTATTTACTGCAGTCATTATTCCATTTGTGCAAGAGAGAGAAGACAATCTGCTATGCTGACGATATTAAGCTACACACCCAGATTAACCCGGGCAAACATATCTCAAAAATTAATGCAAAGATCAATCGTAAGCTACACGACTTAGAATCCTATCTCCATCAATTTGGACTACTTATTAATCCTGCAAAATCAGCCCAAATTGTCTTTTCTTTGAAGCACCAATCCACTGAAGTCCAAGCTTCTCTAGATGGCATTCTCCTTCCAGTGGTAAATATACATATGGACTGGGAGTCGTCTTCGATTGCAAACTGACCTTCAAGCCCCACATTGACAAGCTCATAACAAAATTCTGCAAAATGCGGTGGATTACCAAACAACAATTACTTCACGTTAAGGATCTGGATGTGACTCGGCGGTACGTATACACCTCTGTATACTCCGTCGTGTTACACGCCTCAGAAATATGGGCATCTGCAGCCCCCACGAATATCAAGCGTGTGTACTCCTCCGAATACTGGCTCTTTCTTTGGATCGCACGTAAACATCATCGTCAACCCCAGCAAAGAACGACTGCGATGGCAACTGCACAGAACTTTGCCCGACTGCCAAACCTTATAATGGAAAGGCGCCTCACACTAACTGCCAAAATGATCACTGGAATAATATCGGAGCCAAACATATGGGAACTGTGCAGCTGGAGAATCCCTCAACCCGGACTGAGGTCAGCTCCAGCACTTATAGCCAACCATAATAGACTAGCCCTTAGCGACCGCTTTCTCCCCAAGCAGATGCTTATCACAGTCCAAGAATCGAAGGCGATCTCTACAAATTTGTCAAGGATCGTAAATACCGGAGAGAGATCCTTGATGACCTAAACTCAACCAGGAAAACTGCACGGTAATGTCGCAGTATAATAAATTTAAAAAAGGATGTCTGTATAATATTGTATATAATGTCAAAAATACTGTATAATATCTTTATGAATATATTGTGAATAATTTAACTGAAACTTATTATATTGTTAGAGTTGGGGGATGAATCCGAACTTCGATGTGGGCCCCGTCCTCAAGGTCTTTGTCCACCAGCCAATGTGAAGCCCCTGGCATTCCTGCCGTGAAGGGTACATTGTATACATACATCATTTTGTACACAATGAAGATTATATATATATGAGGCAACACATCATTACCCCACGCCACAGTTTTCTTTGCATCTATTTGCATTTCTTTGCCTGTGACTGTCTTAATACAAAATTTTATATATGTATATATATATATTTTTTTTTTTGACCGTGTGTATATGTGGACATGTGTTGTGTCTTACGTACGGAGGCACCTAAACGTTAGTTCAACTCCGCCATGGTACACTGTGATGAGTACAGAGCTCTATGAAATGGCCGTGTGTGTATAATAAAATAGACTTAAAGCTTTTTTTAGCAGCGAGGCCCAGGGTCTCGCAACTGAAAAATCTGTCGCCACTTCGCTACACTGTTTGAACACAGTGTTCCAAGTGTGGTTTTACAGTTGCAACTGTGAAATGATTACGTCATTATCTCTACAAGCAAATGTTCCTTATATCATCGTTAGGACAGCACGGGCCTTCATTGTCGTCTGTCTATATTATTTAGAGGAGTTCATGTCCGCCCGTATTGTAACTTCCAAATCCCTTTCTTCCTCTATTGTTTTTAATTCATCTTCACCAAGTTATTTTGTAATTGCTGTTCTCCAAGGGTAAGACATACCCTACATTTCGCTGCATTAAAACATAGCTTCCACTTTTCTGACCATCTATGAAGCTTGTCGAAGCCGTTCTGAAAGAGAGCTGATCATTAACCACTCTCCCAGTGTTTCATTTTCAGCAAATTTTGACCTTACGTCTTCTCTCCCTTCGTCGACGTATTTAAAGAAATCAGGACTCAGGTATCAATGGTCCTAGCACTGTTCTTTGAGGATCTCACTTCTAGCTGTAGCCCAATGTGAAGAGTGATCATTAATCATAACCCTCTGCCTTCTGCCCTGCGATCCATCTTAGAGTTTTGCACAGAACATGTTTTCAACATGTTCCAACTTATGCAGTAACTTCTCATGTGGACCGAGTCAGATTCTTGGCTAAATCCAAATAAACGATATAGATATTACTTCCCAAATCCAGGTCACCAGTAACTTTGTCAAAAGAGTTAACCTGATTTCCTGATTTCCTTTAAAAAATCTTGTTGTGTATCCTTCAGAATTCCATTTCTGTCTAAATGATCCCATGTTGCAGTTGATCATTACACTGGGATAACGATTAACTAAATACGTTTAGTATTTGATGAGGATCGAAATGGAAAATTAATGAAATGAAACTCTGTCAACAAAATATCTTATTACTAAGATATTATGTACACGATATTATTGATATACGTTACGAAATTAAGCGGTGTGCCTTTCCATCGAGAGTCCACTGTTTAATTAATGTATTCAGACATTTTAGATTGTCTTTTGTAACACAGCAACTTTCATCCACTTGTATTTGCTCATAATGCCTAAATGAAAATTAAGTAGCCCAGAGGATTGTGGCCTTTCAAAACCTATACATAGGTCAGAAACTGTGGTGGAAAAAGTTTCCTTGTCAAAGACTTGTCAAAAAGTTTCCTTGTCAAACAGTAGGATTTTGGCTGTATGAAACTTTTCACTTTTTCTCTTCCAAAATATATCCTACACAATACTTACTGCTCAGTATTATTTCATATTTAACTGCCCGTTATTTTTCCTTCCATCCCTCTATCTCTCTCTCTCTCTCTGAAAAAAAGGCTACAATTATATAGTGCTATGTTCAAAAGTTGCTTCAAAAAGTTGATCACTTGTGGTGTTTTTTTCAATGGCAATCATTCTTTAGGTGTGCTGCGAATATAGCTTTTTTAAGTCAAGTGCTACAGCTTAACAAGTGTATGATCATGATTTTCTGTTTTGCTGGACAAAAAATACGAGTTTTCGGGAGAAAAAAACTACGCTACTCTCGCCTGAGATCGACTAACTCAGCCACGATGTGAAAAAGTAAAATAAAAATTCTTAACATCATCGACGGGATGGGGGTGAGGGGGAGAATGGCGGTTGTACCGACGTTAGTTAAGTACTACGCATGAGGGGAATACTTAGTGGTTCATTTAATTGCTAGAGCGTACGTGCGCCCTAAGTGGTACGAATTACCAAACTAGTCAATTAGTTTGAGTGTGTATGGCCGGTTTTAAACAAATAACATAGATGTGATTTCGGTTCAGAAGGCTGATATTTATTAGCTTGTATTATCATAAAAATTATTCATCGATTATTATTTTGTAAAAAGCTATTTCAGGTTTCATTTCTGGCTTGTTTTTTACGATTTTCTGTTTATAAGTGTATCTGATCACGTTTGGATAACTGAATCATGCGTGGCAGCCCAAGGCCAACGGCCTTCTCGAGATGCGGGAAATATTAAAATTGCAGTGATGCAATTCTTGAATACCGAAGATGATACTGGGATACCAAATTGCGAAAGCTAAGTAGGTATGACTTTTTTTCTTTTTCATTAAAAGGAAGTGGCAAGACTAAGATGGCAGGATTCCTGGAGGGAATTAGAACATATTCTTCTTATCCCACATGGTAAAATATCCCTCATTTTATAAATGGTTGTTATTCCTTTGAATATACATTTGATATATCAACATACAGCAGTACTTATAATATATTCAAGCATAATTGCTTTACTATTGAGAAAATCAAAATTTTTCCCAGTAGAAATGTTAAGATAAAGGGCAAGGAAGCAAGGAAGCTTGCCTTTCACCAAATATATATATAAAAAGAAAATAAACGTTATGCATTTCCTTCCAAACTACTTATGTAGATGTATTTTTTTTTAGGCGGCACCTGGAACATTGGTTCAATTCCGCTTCGTATTATTGCGTAGATACTGTACTCAATAAAAAAAGGCCAGCTATGTGGATGTTACGTTGTTGAGTTGTTCTGCTCTGTTGGTTACCCCAAAGCAGCAATCACCTGCACGGTCACTCCAGGGTATTCGTCCATCACCACGGGAAGGTTGGGTAAGTCCATTCAGTAGATTCTCACCTGATCCACATAGAGACCAACCTACCGGGGGTAGTGCGAAACCGGTGAGTGAAGAGAAATCCCCGATGGCCCAAGCCAGGTAGAGGGACACATAAAAAAAAAAAAAAAAAATGGTGGAAGTAAGACACATCCAACAAGAAACCATAAGTCTAACCAAGAGTTGTCAAAGTCTAATCCAAGACCAATCATTACGCAGGTGTCTATCCAGCTGATTTTTGAACTTCCCCAAGCTGTATTTAAACAGTATTTAAACACCCACGGAGTACTTATTCCAGAAATTAACAACTCTCTGGCTAACAGAAAGCGTCTCTGTATTTATTTTATTTATTTTTGAAGCAAGTTTTATAAGTGAATGAACATTTTTTCCTCAGTGTACAACCTGTTGAGTGTAAACTGTTTAAACAGCTTCTTTGTGTGTGTGTGCCCGTCCATGAAAGAGTAACATATTTATACAGCAACACGACATTCAAAAGTCCGTTTTTGAGTATTTCTCCGAGGACAGTCGAATTTACAAGGGAAGAGGGCAAATAAGCGGGCCTGACAAAAAAAAAAAAAAAAAAAAAGAAAATTAAAAAAGAGCATCACAGATGCCGGATTTATGCATTATGTTGAATTAATAATTTTAAAATACCAATTTCTTTCTGTTTTACATATTTTCTAGACTGTAGGTCACTGTTACTGTGTCTTGCAAGTTCACACTATAGAACTTAACAGTACACTATTTACTGCTTAAGCTGATTCGATTGGGGAAATCATATCTCATATTAAAAAAAAAAAAAAAAAGGCGAGTGTGTGCCCTGTACGCACGAAAGATGTTTTATTTTATGTGAAAACATCTTTGATGAAAATCAAAACCGTTTAAATTTTTAAAATCGAACAGCTAGAACCGAAGTTATGAACGATGTAACGTTTTACGCTCACGCCCATTAATTACTCTACCGAATCAACGTTAGTGATTGAGTTAGCGTCATTGGCGTCATTGCGTAATTTCCGTCTCGTATTTTCGTTACCAATCGGTTTTACTTCAGTCTGAAAATTTAGTAGGTGCCACGAAAGATGTTTTCGCATAAAAAATATTCGATAATAATCACAGTATACGGGAAGGTGGGATTCGAAGCCTGAACCTTTATTTCTAAAGCAAGCACGCTACGCAGACTAGTCTGGAAGTACCATTCATATTTTGGTTTAATATTCGCTGCTCTGTGGAGATTTGGACCTAGAGCTATTGTATTATCTAATAAAAGTTATTGAAATGGGATTTCCAACGATATTTTTAGATTTTTTGTCTTACAAGAAACACATACTTATCTTATTGCAAAATCAATAGGTCTTCCCGAATTCATATCATTAAAATTAAAATTTGTATCAGATCATGTGACTGCATTATATTATTCTATCGGCTCACCTCAGCTTGCCGAGTACAAAATACATATATAATACAAGTTCCTCAACACTTGAATTATGTACAGTACACAACTTTATACTTCTATGCACATAAATTAATATGTTTCCAGCGAGCTTATCTGATCAATTTAAAACTTGGTGCAGTTCATTATTCCTCGCGAGGGTGATTAGGATTTAGTTACGTGAATAACAGTATCTATGTGATACGGTGGGAGGGGAACTCTACTCCATCCGTCTAAATTCGGCTAACCACGGCCTCTGTTGAAGAGGACGTCAGAAATTCCTCCAGTCATAGATAGGAATCGAACTCAGAGATTTCCAAACGAGTGACAAAACCACTGTAATGTACGCCATTACCGAAATGGCCGTTTCATGATTTATTGTCTCACCAGAAGGGTATTTTGTTACCTATTAAAGATACATAGTAATACACAGAGTAATGCCATTTATCTGTAGTGTAGGACCAAGGAAATTTGTGACCTTAAGAGCAGTTCTGTTATTCGAAATTATCCCTACAAAAAATTTTTATCATTGTTATCCAAGGCGACTGAATGACATTCACCCACCTTGACACAATTTTACTTAATCTGACACAAAATGTGTGAACAAATTATTCTTCAGTTATCAAACAGATAAGAACTTTCTGCAGCAAATATAAATAATCATTATGTTAAACAGGATCTGCCAGCGGAAAATCTAGCTGTTTTCCAACCACTTAGAGTGAAATTCTGATAAACAAAGCTGTGGGATATATGAAAACCGGATATCCTTGTCCTCTACGCAGAACTTCATTTACATTAACGTAAAAAAAAAAAAAAAAAAAAAAAAAAGGTAAAAAGCTAAAGTGTATTTTTTTTTCTTTACCTTTTATTTTCACCTTTTCCTTTTCTTTGTCTTTGCCCTTTCTCTTTATTTTTAATTAGAGTGATAAAATAGCATAAATAGCGTTTACATATCAAAATACGCAATCTATAAATCTATCTATAAAAAGTAGGATTTTAAATTTTACAGCCCGAAAATAAAACAATAGTATAAAACAATTTTAACTTATTGTTTTTATTTATTTAAAGGATATTCAAGAATGCAGGTGGTGAAAGATTTCATTTAGTGGCCAACCGTAATCATGTGGTAGAGTGCTTACTCTCAGGTACATATGTTGCAAGTTCGAATTCGCAAACTGTTAATCGTATAGTCTTTTCTTATTTCATTAAATTTTATGAAAGTTTATTTTTATATTCACAAGAAAGACACGTCTTTACTGTAAATAGCTTGGCTCGAAATTGAGGAAGGAGAAACCTGAAATTTTATTAGATCTATAACCCTCATACTCATCCCTAGACAGCATAAAGTTCCACTCGGGTATAAATAGGCAATTAGTCAATCAACAACAATTTTATCGATATTAGATTTCGCAAAATATAAGTAGTGTTTGTTCTTGGCAGATTTCGCTTGGATGCATTGAATGATCTACCTCTTGTACTCCAGAACAGAGGCTGGCCTAGAATTCATTGGGCCCAGTTGCAAAAATTAAATTTTGGTTCATTTGGTCTTCCTTGTCGGAACTGGAGGAAGGCCCTTTTTTATGGGAATTTGGGCTCTTTTCTATTTGGGACTCCACTGCGTTGTACCAGTCGCGCTTCTCTACAACTGGCTTTGCCTCAAAGAAAAATTAGTCTACTATTCTGATTGTGTTAGTAACGAGCCAGAAATGAATCTTATGGCAGATATTTTTGTAGATTCTTATTCTCAAGATGGCCCCTAATAATGTAAGCTGAAGATTCTTTCTGTAGAATACTTGGGATTGATCAGTTACTTTACATCAGTGGATTGTAATCACCGAGGATATTTTGAAGGATATATTACTGAGTAGAAATGGTGATGTTAAATAGTAGCAGGGTTTAGGAGTATCAGAGACTAAGGCCATATTGCTCTGTGTGTGTATTGTCTTTAAATTGTGTGTGTGTTGAGTGGCTGATTTTCTGTTTGCTGGACAAAAAACCCAAGTTTCTGGGAGAAAAAAACCAAAAAGGTCCGTAAAAATTCCTCATGTCATAGAAGACTAGAACTCAGGTCTCTTTCCACCCCGTGTGGAGAAGACGGCGATTCTACCAACTGTGCTATTCACTGGGGCAAATGGTGATGTACCATAATAAATGTAAAACCGAAAAAATAACGTATATCCTCAAATGAAGAAGGGAACTAAGGTCGTTGTGATCAGTAAGAGAATCGCAGAATACGCGGTGGTTTTGATTTTTTCAAGGAAGGATTAATCGAAGTATAATACAGAGACAAGCTGTCTTAATTAAAACACCAAGTGACCTTATCTCTGCTTCAAATGCCTTTATAGAGTTTTTCATTGAGTAGAGATTAACTGCTCCTCTTATCTTTTCGGCATGCATGTCTGTAATCGTTTCTTATATTCTTTTTCTTAGAATCTGTACACGTATGTCTGTTTTGTAATATGTAACTCATATATTATTTTAAATAATTGCAAATATGCCTCTAGTCAGTTACTGTACACTGTCATTCCAAATAACTTACTTAGGTTTCTCCTTTTTTAACTCGTCTTAGAACAATAACAAATACTAAGCGTGTTGAATGGACCGAAGGTTGGAAAGGCAGAAGAACAGGTTGTAGTTTATAAGAACTGTAGAAGGAATGGTTTACAATTAGCCATTATGTCTGAACGAATGACCACCAATTTATTTAAAATCGAAGTTTGCTTTTTATTGTTTCTCTAGTAGCCGAGTGGTCCAATGCGAAGGTACAATTAAGTTGACTTCAGTTATAGTCCACATGACTGCTAAAATACTTGCTGTTCTTGTATTCTCTTTGTCTTTTAATCATCCGATTCTAGGTGGCTGTTCCGGAATATAAACAGAAAATGCTATAAGTATAAATTAGAATAATAATTTATCCTATAAATTCTATAAGTAAGCAGTATAAAATGTAAATTCTGCTTTTACGAATCTAGATGTAAATTCTTATAAGCAGAATTTACACTAAACAGATTTTATAGTAATAGTGTATTGCAATAAAATTTGTATTAAGGATAGGTATACTTTTTAATTAAATTATTTCTGCTCGTTCTTTTCAAAGTGTACTTTAAGACATTTCGTTACACTGCACAGTAAACTGTAAAGAAAACGGTAAGTGCATACAGTACTTCCTTAGCACGCCCGTAGAAGGTCATAAAGCCAAAATCTATAGACAACAAGGAATGGCACGGTTATATAATTAAAACTTATAGTGTACACATATAGCACCAAAACCTATGCCTATAGCTTTTGGATTTTGGAACTTCTACTTAAGAGAGTGCTGTATACACTTAAAAAAGTCTTAGCATTAGTAGCCATCGTCGGTAGCGCAGTTGGTACAATCAATATCTTCCCCAGAGCGGGTGGAAAGCTGAATCGCGTCAATGATACTAAGAATTTTTATGGGCATTTTTCACAATGTGTCTCAGTTAGTCTGTCTCAGGCGAGGCCAACAAGTTTTTCAGTTCAACAAGAAAATCCACAACAGAACACACACAATTTACAGACATATTATAACCGACACAATATGGTCTAAGTCGTTGATGCACCTAAAACCCTATAACAACTAACTAGCTTAGTATTAACAGTAGTTGTGGAAAATGATGCAAGAAAGCAAGCTTGTACAGCATCAGCCAAAAAAAAAAAAAAAAAAAAAATAACACTTCCCATATCACTTGTCCATCCAATCTAATAGTTTATCTAGTTCTTCCTTGGATTTATTCAAACTACCCACTTTGAAAAATCAGATAGAAGTTTATTCTAACAATCAACTACC
The DNA here is from genome assembly GCF_048544385.1 of Mastigoproctus giganteus. Classification (NCBI taxonomy): domain Eukaryota; kingdom Metazoa; phylum Arthropoda; class Arachnida; order Uropygi; family Thelyphonidae; genus Mastigoproctus; species Mastigoproctus giganteus. The sequence continues at coordinate 45,833,717 of NC_143585.1, forward strand.
CGCTGACCGAAGACAAATTTCCGCACATCTATCCCGCAACCATCTTCAATTTAAATTTATGTTCCCCCATGTACATAGTTCTGAGCAAGAGGAAGGATCTGTATTGAGCTTACTTAATCAATTCAGGGCCTTAAACACTGCAATCAAATCTCCCTCTAGGTGTCTACTCACCAGACGCAGTAGTTTTCAGAACTGAAGCCTTTCCTGGTAAGAGCATCCATTTTCTCCATTACTAATCTTCTTGCTCTTCTTTGCACTCGCTCCAATATATGGATATCCTTTCTCAAATGAGGTTTCCAGACTTGCATGCAGTACTCAAGATGTAGCCTAACCATTGTTTTATTCAATTGGTTAATCACCTCCTTATCGGGTAAAATTCCTACTGGTAAAATTCTTGTATAGAATTGACAAAATCCCATGGGCTGTCCTGGCAGTCTGTCTGCACTGCCCAGAGAACTTCATATCTGACTGCACAATTACCCCCAGTGGAACTGCGTGATACCATAGTCAGGGAGAAAATTTCATTCTCCACTACCCTGACTATGGTACCACACGGTTGGAACATTAATCTGGGATTATGGCTATTGCTATCTATATGAAGTACCTTGCATTTGCCAATGTTAAACTTTAGTTGCCACTTCTTAGCTCATCTGTCTAATTTATCTAGATTTTTTGCCTTACTATACCCTGACTACTGATGATTAAGCACTCTACCAACCTTCATGTCATCTGCAAACTTAGACATTAGGCCTGATATACCTTCTTCAGTACCATTAATAAATATTAGGGGAAAAAAAAAAAAAAAAAAAAAAAACGTTCCGGCATTGAATCTTAGGGAACTTTACTAATAACATTTGTCCAAGAAGAGCAGTGCCCCACTGATAACAATTCTGTCTTCTCCCACTCAACCTTTCCTTTATTCATAGTTGTAATTAATTTGTTCTTAATGCCACATGAGTATTTGTACACAATTTTACATATTTTACAATTTTACAATTTTACTATAATTTGTACACAATAGTCTTTTATGTGCAACAATATTAAAAGCTTTTCTGAAATCTAAGTATATCATGTTGAAATAATTTTTTCATCCAGTTCTTTGTCACTGTGTCTTATTATGTAATTAGATTGGACAGACAAGAACGCCTCTTAACAAATCCATGCTGTGACTGCAGTATAAATGCATTCCTGTCTAGATCGTCCTGCATTACCTCTTTAATCAGTGACTCCAATATTTTCTCTGGAACAGAAGTCAAGCTCACAGGTCTATAATTACTCATGTTACACTTTGATCCCCATAGGGATTTCCCCGGAATCCAGGGATGCTCTTATAATTATGGCTAAAAAAATTCTGATCTCTTTTGCTGCCTTTCTTAATATAATTGGACAGATCTCATCCACCCCTAAACATAACAACGGCTCCTGGGAGCCTTTTTTATGTTTAGTTTCAACTATTTCTCTTCCACTTTCCTCTAAGTTATCACAAAATCATTCAGTATTCCGGTTAGAATTTGATACGCTTCTGGCATCTCTAAAAAATTCCTCATGTCTATTTAGATGCAAAATACCTATTCAGTTTGTTAGCAACCTGAGCAGGATCATCAACAATTAAACCATCCATATCTAGTGGACCAATCTAATCTAATTTATCCCCTACCCCCTAGCATTTACATACATAAAGAATCTTTGCTGTTTATCTTTGCATTCTTTGGCAAATTTTGTAATAACGAATGCAAATTTGCATCCTTTGTCTTAAATTTAATTTAAAAAAAAATGTTAAATTGTTTTATACCATTCAAGCCTATTATAGTTTCGGGCTGAATAACATGTAAAACTTTAGCTTGCGTTTTACAAAAAATTAAGTTTATGCAGTACTCCCGTATAGACAATTCAGCCATTCTTTACTTTCTGTATATAATCTTAATGGCGAAAATTTATTCTGTGTTCTGGAAATTTCTGGAAAAGTGAACCAGAAATGTTCTGGTTAAATTTTCCAAAAAATTCAACACTCAACGAATTCTATAAACTGTTTTCTTCTGATGAAGAAATCTTGACTTTAAAGGATAAGAAATCAAGGGCGATCCTGACTTTCCAGTGGGTTGCAGGAACTAAAGCAGTTAAAAGAGAAAGCTAAAGCAGTTATTTTGATCATGGGGGAGGTCTATAGCCCTACCTGGGACCGTCATGCCTTTCTAACCTTAAGCACGTGTCTTTAATTCAAGTTTAAGATTTTATATCTTAAGCTTGAATTATATCTTGACTAATATGACTTATGTCTACGTGTAAGTCGATCTTAGAATTTAAAGTGGATTTTAGAATATGCCAGAGTATAGTCGACTGCGGCCAACACGATCCCCCAGACGTCAGGATGTCAACATTTATTTCCTCCCCCCTCTCTGGGACCTTTAAGGATCAGGTTTATCAGACAGTGTTACCAACAAATTTACACGAACAGAAGAACAAAATCACAGTTGCAACTGATCGTGCAACACCTGACATGCTACAGTGGGTGTGGTAGGACATTGACTTTCGTTGGGACGTATACCGCATGACTGGTGGTGGTAGTCACATTAAGATCTTATGGTCACCAATCAAAACTTCAAGGCCACGTCTTTCATTCAGTGCTTGATATGTTTGACTAAGTTCAAATTACACGAAGGTACAGGCTCATAAATCTGTGAAGATACTTTTGAATCGCCAGGTATTTTTATTTGAAATCAATCGGTATAAATAATAAAAAATAGCGCCTTAAATGGCCTATATTAAAATTAAAAAGTATAGAGAAGTAAAAATATAAACAATAGATTCATGAATCCAAAATTTCTAATCGAAAAATGGAAAATATTAGCAAGGTATATCAATTTAAATGAAGTTTTATAGCAGTTTACAAATCTTTTAAGTTATATTAATAACTTAAAAGGCACAATATGGCCTCATCAAATCAACAACAACTGCTGATAATAGCAATACCATTAATTAAGACTACTTCGTTACAAAACATACGATATTAGATAAAATTTCATTTTTATCACCTTTACAGTTTAAACCGAATACACTTTATACGCACAGTTAAAATAATGCAGAGCACAATGTGAAAAAAAGATATGTACAATTTAAAAGTGTTGTGCGGATGATTTCCTTTGGTACACTTTGACCAGAATATCTAGTAGTAGGCTAAAAAGTTACATTCGTTCCAGATACCTTGGTAACAACTTTCCATTGACTTTTGTCTTGATGGAATTATTTCTCCCTTCCCCTTCCTCCTGCTCGTCGCTCTCCGTGCTAAGATTTTCGGAAAGGAAGTCTAAATGCGAATGCATGAAATTAAGTTTCACTAACATAGTTACACAAAAAGTTTCCCAAAACCATTTGAAAGCCTGGAATACTTTTAGTTGTAATGCACTGAGGCATTTTTAGTTCTAATACACTGAGGCATTTTTTCAAAGCTTTCATCTTGTAGAAGCTCTTTGATTTGAAGTTCCACAAAGATATCCGTTTTCACTTTCAGAGCATTGATCTTTGAATATTTCTCACTTAAGCAATAAAATCCTCTCGAATTCGTCTTAACCATCTCTTTCACAAAACTCTTCATTATGCCATGTTTAATGTGAAGAGGTGGAAGGAAACTGTTCATTGGCTCCACTATTGGAAAATACTGCACACTACCTTCCCAGCTCACTTATGCTTCTTCGAGGTTAGTCACTTCTGTTGTAATGATCTCGGAACGGCTGTTCCATGGGCATGGAAACCAAGAGCCTTCCTTGAACCCTCCTTGCATTAACATACCAGTGACTTTGAGGCCACTGCAGATATTTCATTGTGAGTGCTGTACTGAATTGCTTCGAGAAATGTCTTCATGTTATAGCATGTCTCTTTTAGATGAACAGAGTACTGCCTGCAAGGCTGTCCACAGTGCCGGAACAGATGACAGCTGCTTGTCCATACGCCTCATTTCCCATCCAAAACATTCCACAGGTGTTCAATTGGGTTGAGGTCAGGCGAATTTAGAGGCCAATCAAGATGGGTGATATTTTCACTGTGTTCCTCGATTCACTCGTGCATAGTACGGGTCCGACGACACGGCGCATTATCGTCTTGGAAGATCTAGTTTCTGTCCAGGAAAACGCAACATGGCAGCTTGCACATATTCTCCTAAGAGCTACCGGTAGACCTCACCAGTAAAACGTTGGTCCATACACCAGGGGGTCCTCGTTCTTGCCAGCAAAACATGCCCCATATTAAGCAATCACCACCTGTCTGGATAGTGAGCACCATGCACAATGGTAATAATTCAGCGATTACTGAACGTATAATCAAATAAATAAATTGTCTGTTTATACTCCGGCACGACAACCAAGTCAGTAGAGTTTACAATAAATCGTCAATACAAATATTTATCGTATTTAGTAGTCACGGGCTTGAACCCCGGTCCACTCAAGGAACGCGTGCTCTGCACTCTCGCTCCTGACCACTGGGCTACGTCAGGCCTGATTAAATTATTAAATAAAAAGGATATAGATATGTTCAAACGATTATAGAAATATGATTGCGTAAACAGTAATAATAAATAAATAACAATTAACATTCATATAGACTGGATGAATAAGATGAATGAGTGGTCTGATCAGTCTAATCATGTTCGTGTAATCGGTCTAATCACAAAAACTACACGTTCTCGAGAAAACAGATTTGGAATCAGCGTCCAAAGATCTATATAGTCCATATACATGTATATACTGTATATACATATATATATATATATATATTTTTTTTTTTTTTTAATGAAAAATACTTTTTGATCTGTGTAACACAGGAAATAAAAACAGCTTATGCTTTGGGTCCAGAATCCAGAATGGCCAAAATCGTTACTATTTGTTTGGAGAGGAGGAAGCAAATGCTATATTAACTGATGGAAGAGACGTTGAATTAAATTCTCCCTTTTTCATTCCACTATTAAAGTTGTCCCCTATTTTATTTATTTATTTCACTGACGGCATTTTCTTTTGCTGCTGTGCTCAGGCAGGCTAGTCTGGCACCAGATCAAACCTAGAACTTTCTCACTGTTCACTTACTTCAGTTTTCACTAGTTGTGAGTAGGAGAAACATCGAGAAGTCAGGTGAGTTATCTATTTCTAACTTATGGATTTTTATAGTAAGCTCAAGTTTCAGCTTATTTTAAAGGTTTTTTCTTCATATTTGAGCTTGTGGTTGGCTATTCAGTCACGCCACAGCATTTATCACGGCAGAATCACCTGCAAATTTCCTACCCCGAAGTTGTTTCATTAGATTTGGGAATAGAGAAAAGTCACGGGGGATGGAGGAGAAACTCAATCAAGTCTTTGTGAAGATCCGTCGGAATCCAGGTTCTTTTTCACAAAATATTTGATAACAGCTGTAATTTTCCACAATTTTCTCCATTTCTTACAGAGGTAGTACTCCTCCAATCAGTTGCTCACTGCAACAAAACAAGTATTATTATGAATGACCTCTAACGTCGTGTATGTGCATTAGTGACATAAAGGTGAATAATAGGTATTTTAAAACAACTTGAAAAATCGCTTATATAAGTGATTACAGCTAACAGTTATATATAGCTCACATACAGTCAATGGCAATGATTCATAATTGTATTTCAATGGTGACCTCAAATAGCGCTTATTTTCTCTTGATCGTAAGTGGGACGACACTATTTATTTAAAATGCGTGCCATTACCTATACAGTCGTTTAAATGTTGATTGGCACCTCATCGGTGAGTAAGTTAGTAAAGACTTGACAAAGCAATGATGAAATATTTTCACAATATGAGAGATGCTAAATGATGTCAGAAGTTTAAAACCACGCAGTTAACGACATGCATTTCAAATAAATAGCAATACTCCATTTCGGGGGGTATTTATTAGACGTTCAGGCGCAATATTGAAGCTACTTTTGGTAATTTGCTTTGCAATATGAGATCGACGTACTCTGCAGCAAACTTAGTTTCCTCTTAGATATGTATAAAATTTAAGCTATATAGAGCTTTAAAACATTACTGAACAAGGCCAGTTCTAGGGTTCAGGCCCTCAGGGGAATCGGGTGCGAGATCTAATATTGGGGAAAAAGACAGCAATGCTGAGTTCTCCTTACCCGGATTGAGAGCTCTCCAGTTGGGATTTGGTCCCTTTTCAGTCCAGGCCTCGGGGGTGGAGAATTACATTCACTCCACCCCCTCCTAAGGACTGGACTAGGCCAATTTTTCCAACAGGCACTTTAGACACTGTGTTTAGGGCCTACGAAATAAATAGGAAAAAGGAAAAGATATAATTCAAATAACATTCAACAGTTTTATTCTAACAAGAAAATTGTACAACCTAATTTTTAAATGCACACATCTCTAAAATAAGTTATTGTTACTATTATTTTTTCTTTTTTTTATTAGCAGAATTATTAACAGCATTTTAAAAGCTCATGTCGTAAGATCGCTCTTAATGGAAAGACAATCCAAAGAGACAGGCGAACTTTCTCATAGTCAGAGCCATGCAAAAGGTGGGGGGGACGTACTGGATGTGACGCACCGTAGTCCCAACCCAGAAGGTTAGAAAATGATCATTCTTCTGCTGCAGATGATCCGGTAATACAAAGATGGATTCTAAAAGCAATGTTCATATTTTGGTATACTAAGCGTGGAATAAGCGTTATAAAAATACCATAATCTCAAAACCAAATTTATAGAAATCTTTCAAATTTCTTTGAAAACAAAAAAATTAGATTTAACGCAGGGGCATTATACGTTTGATATAATCTTGTAAGGACTAGAAATGAAGGATATCTACGTCTTAGGGCATCCTTACTCTTTCTCGGACAACACACTTAAAAGGATATAAATTTAAATTGAAAATGGATGGTTGCAGGAACGATGTGCGAAAATCTGCTACAGGCTAGAGAATAATCGATTGTGGAAATGAAAGTCCCACAACATCAGATGGAATCAACCAACAGTCCTCTGTCTGAAAGCAAATTTCCATACATCTATCATGCAACCATTCCATCCTTCCTCAATTTAACTGTGCCCCCTCATGTGTGTTGTTAGACTACATCAACATTTATCTTCCTCAATATATTCAGAGCCTTAAACACCACCTCAGTCAGATCTCCTCACCGTCTGTCTCCTATCCTTCTCTGTACCCATTCCAGCAGCTCCAATCGTTCTTAAAATGAGACTTTCAGATCTGGATGCTGTACTTAATTAAGAAAGGATTCGCCAAATTGTTGGGGGGAGTTATATATCCATTTGCCACTACTAATACTAATGCTAATACAGTACTAGGAACATCAAAAAGCACCCTGACGGTCCCCTGACTATACTCATACACAGTAATGTTTTGTATCCCTCGTATGCCGGAGAATTTCCCCATAATTGAGTGATGGGCATAACAGAATTATTTCCATAATCGAAATTATTAATCGAGAGATTTCAATAATCGTAATGATATAATTCGATTATATTATTCAAATGGCATAATCGAACGACTCATTCGAATGATATGATTATAATTGAAATAATTAAATAATATCGAAATAATCAAATGATTTGCTATAATCTTTGTTTTTTTTTTTTTTTTAGGAGCATTAGCAAGCTTAGGCCATATTGCTCCGGGATATGCGGTGGCCATTTCCTGACCTTTCCGCATCATCCGTATTTGGTGGTGACGGGCTCGAACCCCGGTCTAATCAAGAAGCGTGTGCTACGCACTGCTGCTCCTTCCCACCTGGCTACGGAGGCGCCTTGCTATAATCGAAATAATAAATTACTAATTCTCGATTATGCTCATTGCTATAACTGAGTTGTAATATTTACTCAGAAAATTTGAGATGTATTACTTAATTTCAGTGTTATGAAAGAAAGAAAGAAAGATAGAGCCAAGATAACTATTATTTTATTGTTGATCATATAGAGCAAATACATTTGTATTTGTTCTATAAGAGGTTTAATCTGAGGTTTAATGTAACGATTAAATTTTTATTTACTTTTATCATATAGTATAGTCAGCTAATACACCTGATTACTCTAAAATGAACTCACTTCTTTTTATTACCCAAACAGAAAGACGAGTTATGTGATTTCATACAGTATACATAGCCAAATGTTGACAGTAATGCTGACGCAAGTGAGCAAAGTGCTTTGTACCATAGCACACTTGCTCAGAAACTGTGATGCTGTGCGAATACAGAGTGGACTGCTATGACCTAATCGGCATGTTCAAGGTTATTCAATGCACGTAGCGTACGTCATGTACAAGCTTCTAATGACCACCTCGTCTAATAGGTCACTGTTGTCACCGCATGAGTTGGTAAAGAATGGTGGGGTGTCTGTGTGGGAGTAAAATGGGTGGGGGAGAAAGGAGGTGAAGTAGAAATGTTTTTCAAAATGTACATGTATAACGATTGCTGGATGTACATTTATACAAACGTAAGCAAAGTGGAAGAATGGCGTAGTGGACTGTAGCAGTGAATCCGTTGTACTTTATTTAACGACTATCTCAATATAAATAACAAAAAGGACTTTGCTAGTAAGGACAATAGATTTTTATTTACGAACGCTGAAAATGAGCCTCATGTTTTCGAATTCTCAAATAAAAGCTGCATAAAATATTTTCACTTTCTAAAGCGACTTCTGTCCAATATGAAAGTGCAATGTTGACGTTATTACATCATCATCAACAATAACAAAACAAACAAACAAAAAACACAACATAAATACAAAAGGAGTCAATGAAGTTCGCAGTATATACTTCTTGTTAAAAATAACAGACTGAATGGCTTCCTTACAGACGAAGATTACGAAGCTTATATAATAATAGCACTCTGTATATGTAACTGCGTGGGTGGATGACTGGACCTGGCTGTGCTATATCTATTCGACAACTTACCGCGTTTTAACGAGGCTTACATCACCAGAAAAGCAGAAAGTCCTTGGAATGTTGGCGAAACACGTGTAGTGGTTTCCAAAATCATATCCCAAAATAATACGAAGGAACGTGTTACTTTATTTTCATCAACGAATAGTATAGTTAATTTAGCAACCTTTTCGAGAGTGACTTGCAGTAGTGAAGAGGAACCGATGAAAGTTCAATTAATATAATTAGCACTTGATGTATCTATTTAATGATGTATCTGCGCCTTGATGCAAACATGCTGTTCCTTAACTGCTATAATGTTTTAATAAATCGTTTACATTTGGAAGTCGAATTGGTGAACTAAACAAAAAAGTTTGATGCAAATTGGCTTCTTAGCTGCTGCAGTGTTTTAATAAATCGGTTTACATCTTAAAGTCGAATTGGTGACCTGAGCGACCTTAGCCCAGCGGTTAGTACTATTGCGCCAGTGTGTTATATCTATATAAGAGCAGGTTCACCCGCAGATTTACAGATTGGAAAACCCATTATAATTATTCAGGGAGGAAAACTTATTTCTCCACCCGAGACCGGCTGAATTAGCACATGACTGGATGAGGGTTTTGAAATTAATTATTTTCAAAACAGTTCATCACTTCAATGAGTTTTAATTCATAACGTTTAGGAATATATCTCATTCTTCCCAATAATTTGTAGGCTTAAAATTCGAAAAGCGAAGCAGTCTTTAAAGATTGATACAAATTACCTACACTCTTTATATTAGGGTAAAATATTATCGTGGTGTAAAGAATGTAGATAATTTGTATCACTCTTTATGGATAATTCCTATGAACGTTGTATCACTCCATCCTGGCTGATTATTTTGATCATAAGGGGATTGTAACCTCAAAACCTGGGACTATCTCTACTCCTACAGAATGAACTATTTATATGGAATTGTTTTGTGAACAGGATTATTTTAGGTCTTGAGTTTTTGAACCCATCATTCCTTTTCTGTAGTGTTCATTCTTTTCCATTTTTTTTTTTTTTTTTTTTTTGTGAGCCCATCCATCACTCTAAAGTTCCGAAGAAAATATTTGTACCATTAACAGCCTTCATCAATTTTTTAATTATATCAGTTTTGTCATTGATTGATTAACACTACACGCTTACCTTTTTGACACTACATGCTTACCCTCTCTGACATTGCAAAACAGTTTTGCAACGTCAGAGTCAACTGAACGCGATACGGGTTACTCGGCCACAAATATAACAAAGTTCGGTTAACGTCACTCGACTTAAAAAGAACCGAAAAAAAGAAAAAACAATTTTTAAGAATTAAGTTAAAGAAACTACTTTTTATCCTAAAAAGAAAGCGTAATCTTCATGTTACAGACAGAGAAACAATTTTCAAAACCAAAAACAATTCCTATACTAAACTGCATTAGGAACATTTCTGAATTCCTTGTGGAATTCTATCAACAGGTAAAAGATTCAGGGAATATAAAATAAAGAACATTTCTTCATAAGCAGTTTTGTATCTTGAAATTTTATTGCTGGAATAAGAAATGCTTGTCTACATACCAATTTAGCCCTCAGGGCCACAGAAATTCTCACGCAATTTTGGAGATAATTTCATCAAGTATAGATGCCCTTAATGGCTTCTGAACTATTTCGTTCAAATGGTCAGAAGCCATCAATCGAAATTGGCCCTTGACTTTGACAATTGTGGTTATCATTTATTTAATTATGCCTTCTGCATCATTTGAGAACGGAAGTTTTCTCGATGCAAAAAATGAAAGAAGACCAAACGTTGTAGTTACGATCATTAATCCTTAAGGACTTATTCTCATTCCAGATTTTTCTATAGTTATCACAAGCCAAGACGTGCTAGTTATTATTAGCCAAGAAGTGCTTCTTGGCTAAAATAAACTTCTTCGAATGTGACTCAAGTTTTCGAAAATATCAAAAACGTCGACTCCAAGAATGTCAATTTCTTTCAAAAATTAATCGCATTTCTTTTTGAATCTCTAGTTCTTAGCACAAATCCAATGTAAAAAAAAAAAAAAAGGCAGCTATGTAATATCTTGATGTTATTCATCAAAATTCTGGAAAAGACAGAATATTTCAAGAGAATAAAAAAAAAAAAAATTAAAGAGGAAATTATGCATTTCCCCTCATCCCTTTGGTACGGATCCACCCAGTCTTCGAATTTGTCCAAATCCGTCTGCCTGAACTACTCATGGAGGCCATGATTAAGAACTCGCTTACTGAAGCGTAACTTCCTACAATCCACTGTGTACTTTTTACCAATCAGTTTGAAGTAGTCTCCTGGTTCAATGGCTATTATATATGGAAATTTCGCCTTCACTTTTTTATTACCCCAACCCAGATCCTCATGAACTTCTTAGATCTCCTCTAAGATATTTGGTTACCAACTTCTTTAGCTCATATGTTAGAAGTCGACGTCTCACTTAGTATAGATGACCTTTTGCCAATCTCACCAGACGTATACTGTTCGTCGTTTTCTTTCTATTTTTTTTTTTTTTTTTTTTTTTTTTTTTACACGTGTTCGCCATAACTGGATGTAGTGCTCCTAGTGCAGTTTCAATATTGCCAATATAGAGTATAGTAAAATTATCACCTCCTATTCTCCACAAGCAATTGTTCCATACATCATCAACAGGATGCCACGGGCTCACCTGGCTTCAGTGAAAATATAGTAGTTTTGCCACTTGTCACTCGTCCGGGTACGAGTTCCGTCCATGACTAGAGGAAGTTCTAAAAGTCTCTTCAATTGGGACTGCACTTTACTAAGTGCAGGAAGGAAGGATTCATCCATTAGTTATTCAGCAGCATAACATGCAAAACGGCCTGTGAACATATTTATATGAACTCTCCTTGCAAGTTGTTCGCACTACAAGGAGAATTACATATCTATTTGAATCATAATCTCTGAATCGATTTATTTTTCTTACCGTTTTTTTATTCAATCCCTCTAAGTGTACAGGTTATTTTGGGTTTGCTACTTCCCAAGTGATATTGTTCAAGGTTAAGACCTAAATGGATGTCAGATGAACTAATGAGACATGTGACAGAGAAGAAAAATGCATGGGATACATATAAATTAATGGGTGACATGGAAGCCTATGATAGATAAAAGCTGGTCTAACCAAGTCAAAGGAGATTAGGCAGGCAAAGGCAGATTATGAGAAATCTTTGGCAAAGGATACAAATAAAAACAGCAAAGAATTCTTTACTTATGTAAACTCTAGAAGAAAAGGGATGAATCAGATTGGTCCACTGGATATTGATGGATCAACTGTTGATGATACTGCTCAGGTGGCTAACAAACTAAATGAGTATTTTCCATCTACATTCACACATGTGGAGTTGTTCAGGGAGAGGAATGCCAGAGGTTAATTAAACTCTGGCAGTGAGCTAGATGATTTTGTGATAATTGAGAGGAAAGTGGAGGAGAAATTGTTGAAGATAAACATTAAAAAAAGCACCAGGAGTTGATGGGATCTACCCAGTTATACAATTTGTATTAAAGGAGGCAACAAAGGAAGTAAGCAAACCCTTAGCATAATTGTGAGAGTTCCTTGGACTCAGGAGAGGTACCCATGGACTGGAGATGTGTAAATGTGACCCCAGTTCACAAAGGAGGATCAAAGGGAGATACAAGTAATTATAGACCTGTTAGTTTAACTTCTGTTCCAGGAAAATTAATGGAGACACTGGTTAAAGAAGCACTGCAGGATCATCTAGACAAGACTTGAGTTATTGCTCGGACACAGCATGGTTTTGTTAGGGGAAAGTCTTGCCTGACCAATTTGATTGGTTACTATGATGCGGTCACAAAGGAACAGGATGCAGGGAATAACATTGATATCATATATTTGGATCTTAGAAAGGCTTTTGATACTGTTGCACAAATTGGAGCATTGTGGCATTGGAGGCAAATTGCTGTTATGGATAAAGGGATGGTTGAGTGGGAGAAGTTAGAGAGTGGTAATCAATGGACACTGCTCATCGTGGACTAATGTTATTAGTGGAGTCCCTCAGGGTTCAGTGTTGGGTCCATTGTTGTTTTCTGTATTTATAAATGATATTGGTGATGTAATAAATGGTATATCAAACTTTATATCAAAGTTTGCATTGATTGATTGATTGGTTTGAATTTTATTGGCGCATTAGCAACTAAGGCTATAATGCGCCAAGACCAGGTAATATCTAAAAATTTAACATCTCAGTGACCTAATTAATTAGGCCACCATGTCCAGATCTAATAATAAATATATAAAAAAGATAAATCAATAAAAGATATAACAATAACATATAAATTTTAAATACTATTAAAAACATTTATTGCTTTCAAAAAGCTAAAAATAGCAGACACATTGTCATTGTCGGATAAAATCTGACTGAGTGTATACGGCTCAGTCAGATGGTTAAAAGCGGTAAGACGGATACTGCTAAAATCTGGACAGTCAATTAAAAGGTGTCTAATCGTTAAAATTGTGCCACAGGACACACACATAGGAGGGTCATCAGCCCTCATCCAAGTTTGCAGACAATACGATGGTTGGCAAGGTTGTTAAGGACACTAATGACAGTACGCTGCTGCAATAGGATCTAGAAAAGTTGAGCAGATGGGCTGAGAGGTGGAAAATGAAGTTTAACATTGACAAATGTAAAGTACTACACATGGGAAACAGCAACCCCAGAGTAACGTACCAACTCTGTGGTACTACACTGACAGTGATAGAGAATGAAAGGGACCTGGGGGTGGTTGTGCAGGCAGATATGAAGTTCTCTGAGCAGTGCAGACGGGCTGCAAGAGTAGCTCAGGTGTATTGTCAATGATATATAGGAATTTTTCTAGCAGGGATAAGGAGGTGATTATCCCTTTGTATAAGGCAATGGTTAGGCCACACCTTGAGTACTGTATACAGGTCTGCAGGCCTCATTTTAAGAAGGATGTAGAGCTGTTGGAACGAGTAGAGAGAAGGGCAACAAGATTAGTGAATGGAACGAAGGCTTGCTCTTACGAAGAAAGGCTTAAGTTTTGCAGATTACAATGTCTGGAGACTAGGCACCTGCGAGGTGATCTGATTGAGGTGTATAAACTCTTGAATGGTTTAAGCATGCTCAATGCTGATGGGATTCTTCCTCTTGCTCAGAATAATCACCTGAGAGGGCATAAATTCAAATTGAGGAAAGACAGTTGTAGGATAGATGTACGGAAGTTTGCCTTTAGCCAGCGGGTAGTTGGTTGGTGGAACAGACTTCAATCTTTTGTTGTGGAATTTGATAGTCAAAATAAATTTAAGACTGAGCTGGACAGGTATTTGGAACGAACGGAGGGGTTAAATGGGAGCGGTTTTTTTTTTTTTTTTTTTTGGCCGATGCTGCATAAGCTTGCTTTCTTGCATCATATGCCTCTACTAATGCTAAAAATGCTAATGCTAAAAGTGTAAAACCTCTAATTTGGCAACATTTAAACATAGTTTCGAGTGACTAATTTCCTCTGATGCAGTCGGTGGGTCTTGCATTTGTCTAGTCCTAATTCCATTCTTATATATTTCTGATTTCTTCAGTCGTCTGAAGTAGCTTTGAACTGCTTCTCGTGTGCCGCGTACAGCGTGATGTTATCATGTACATCAGGTGTTAAGAGGCTCTACAGATTTTTCCTTCCTTCTTTGAGGATATATCTGCACTTGCTTGTTGTTGAGCATGGTGGATAGCAGGTTGAATGTTAGACAGACCAGCTTTCTCAGGGCATCTCCCTGAAAGATTCCTATTCTGATGGGGAATGGTTTGGTTCTGCTGTTCTCGACCTTGATGGCAGTATCCCATTTTACTGTGGTTGCTTCTAGAAAGATTGTCGGATTGAGTTTGTAGATCTTCAGCATCTCTGTTAGCCTGCTATGAAGCGCGGAGTCGAAGGCCTTGCGGCAATCTATATAGGCCGTCTACAAATTGAGGTGCTTCTTGTAGGCTTTCTCTATATGTGGCATCAATGTTTAATTGCTGTTTGCATTCTTTGGTCAACTGCTTGCATCCCTTCTGCTGCTCAGCCATTATGTTCTGGCTCTCCAAATGGTCTGATATCTTCTTGGTTACGCAGCTGGTCAGGATCTTTAACATCGTTGGGAGACAAGTTATCTCTGTAAATTTCGCCGGATTTCTTATCTGGGCCCTTAGCCTTCAGGTATGTAATTTCTTGATATATAATATCGGTGTTTAGATACACCATAGACACTCTTAAAAAACTACAAAGTAGTTGTTGTGGACATCATGTCCACAACAACTACTTTGTAATTTTTTAAGAGTGTCTATGGTGTATCTAAACACCGATATTATATAGATATTAAACTCTTAAAGTATTATGCCAAGTGCATTTAATTATTTTAAGTAATTTCTTGAGTAAAGAACTCTGGGTGACTCATCCGAGTGAGCTGCAATGCTTATTGTATAGTAGTTGTGAATGTTAGCGATTCCTGGGGTTCGCCAGTTATGGGAGTTCCTATTCGCTTGTTATACTGTACTTTTTGTTCATCATTCTCCCACTCTGTCATCTCTTATGTGCACTTGATTTTGTTCTGTTCTGTTCAAAAAACCAAACTATTATTTTTAGGCCACCGGAATAATTAAATTCATCTGCTTTGCATTGTGTATTATGTTGGTAAATTGCGTGTGTTCAATGGTCGATTTGTTTGTTTTGCTGGACGAAAAACAGTCACGCAGTGAAAAAGGCCCATTAAAGTTCCTCCCGTCATCGACGGGATTCAAACCCTGCCGTTTTCCACCCGGTGTGGGGAAAACAGTGACAATACCACTGCGCTACACGCACAGACCTTCCGTTCTATCTAATGGGCCCGTGTTTGTGCTCCATATGTTGCCCCAGACCTCCTCGATTGTCTTCTGTTCAGGTCGTCCGTCGCCTTCTTTTCCTTCTTGTCCCATACGCCTGTAGAAAGCTCTTTGGTTTTCATTGACGATTTGGTTTTTGTTTTCCTCTGGGAATACTCTTTGTTTCGGTGTAGTCTCTTGTTGAGTGCGCGCAGGTTCTACTTCAGTGTATCAAAGTATTCTCATATTCTCTGATTTTGTCTGTGGATGTTGTGTCTTTTGAAGATCCTCTTCACTTTTCCATTCAATTTTTTCTCACTCCTATTACCTCGTTAATACTGGGCCCATCTTGAATTTAAGTTCTATCTTCTGCAAAGCTTTCTTTCCCAAGCAGACCGTTCCTTCTTTTTTTGGTTTCTTCTGCTGCTCGTTTCTGTTCCATTGATCCTAGTGGCTGCTATGGCAATATAGAACATGTTTGTATGGATGGCCTCCAGCGTAGCTTCATTGTTGAGATAATATAGTCTTATTTGCTGATTGAGGGGATCTGTGACATGCCACAGGATTCTATGTGGTCTTTTTGCTTTGGTATGGCTTGTGTTTTTGTGGGGTACATTCTCTCGAATCCTGTTAGGGCCATCTTCCACTCGTCTTCTATATTGGATATTATCACCTGGTCTCTTTCCACTTCATGGGTTGTATTCTTTTGCTCTTCCTCCTATGGTTCGATATTGTCCGCATTCTTTGTTCTTTGTAGTTGGTCGCTCACATCCTGTTTGATTTTTTCCAAGATTATAGGAGCTATAAGTTTTCGTGACGACTCTCCTTCTTTGGTCTACTGTTCAATGGTTCATGGCCTGAACAGTCGGGAATCGTTCCAACCACATGATACGTAGTCCTGTACATTGACATTTCTGTCTCTAGTCCGGTTACTTCGTAGTATGTTCGCATGATAAACGTATTCATTTCGACGCTCCAACTCATGTGTTGGGGTTTTCTTCCTAGGTGATCACTAGCACAGGTGCACAGGAAGCAGTTCCATTTGTTTCGACAGGATAGTTCTGTTCTTCCCTTATGGTAGCCACATGGGAACAGCACCACTTAATCCACTGTTTTCATCGGGAGACTGTCTCCGACATTTCGAGCCGACTCCTCTGCCTAAAACCTGAACGCGAGTGATTTTATCCTCAATGAAGTAATTCATTACTCCTCTTTGACATCTTCATCCAACAATGGACATATGATTTTGTAACGGATGGCTCCAAGGCTGTCAGTTCAATTCCCACCTTGTAACTCTGTAAATAACAGTACATCTGCAAAAGGCCAGATATGTAATTAGTGTATGTTTGTGTGTGTTATATTGTTGTGTTGTTTTCACTACTTAGTTACCAAGAAGCATCACTCGCACGGAGAGATAATTCTGGTTCCGGTCCACACCATAGAGCTATATCGCCCCTGTTTGTCTTATTTCAGACTCTCTTCAACCAGAGTAGACAGTACAAAACTTCCCTCTATGGCGATGGACCTGTCTAGCTTCGGCTTGGGGCCAGTGGTATTGTTAATTCTTCGAAGTCCAACAGATGGCGCCACTATACGCCTCAACTCTCACTTCGACCTTGGGGAAGTAGTCTGATGAAGCGATTTTCGGTCTATACCTCCACTAATCTCTGGGCCAAAGAAGATAAGAGGAGAACACACTGACTCCTGCCTTCCTCTGCGGCTTAACCTTACAAACATTGATTCCCTTAGGGACATGTTCGCGGCAAACTGCCTTCAGATCTACAATAAATTAAGCATCCACCCTGATAAGCTCTGTGAGGACCAACTCTACAAAAAGGAAATACTCAAGAACTGTTACCAGCTATTGAATCTATGACGTTCACCTACACCTGGACTTCTTTGCCTGCTGCATTTATCTTGCTGTTTATTACAAACTTTGTTTTTATTTCGAGCTCTTGTAAATTCATCTCTGTAAATATGTCAGGTCGAGCACCCACGTATTCTTGTACGTTGTACGTGTGGTTCCTCGCACCTTAGTATGTAAATTTCACACCGCCCTGGAACATTGCCGTCCCGGGGTGGCCCGCAGTTTCCTGGGGTAATATTGATAATAATAATAATAATAATTTTCGCGATCATTTTTACATTTATTTATTATTGTTTTATTTTATTATTCTACATGTCGGCTGTTTGATGGTTGTTGTTGAGTTCTAGGAGTATGGGCGACTAAGACCATGTTGCTCTGTGTATATTGGCTGTAAATTGCATCTGTTCGTAGGTTGATTTTCTGTTTTCTGGAAGAATAAACCATGCTACTCTCACCCGACTAACTCAGCCATATTGTAAAAAAGACTGATAAAAATGCCTGCCGTCATCAACAGGATTCGAACTCAGGTCTTCTTCACCCGGTGTGGGGAGTACAGCGATCCTACAAACTGTGCTACTCACAGGGGCATATATGCCAGTATATCAGCGTGACGGACACGCGTTTGCTCCTGCTAAGGTGTGACTCGAACCAGAGTACATTAGGCCGGCAGTCCGGTATTGTAACCAATGTGGCCCATAACCCCATTATTATTATTATTGTTGTTACTCAATTTCTCGTTGATTGGAGGTTCCATCTCGTGACGGGTATTGCTAGCAAGTACACAGGGTGATTGTTACGTCTGGTGTTACTGTTGGTCGAGGAACTCTCTTGACTATCCTACAGGTGTTCAGAATCGCGACTTTCTGGAGTTCCTTGTAGGTGTTCGCTGGGAGACGTATTGCTGATAGGCTGTTATGTAGGGTCTTTGGCACCATACTGGCGGTTGACACGATGATCGGGGTGGTAGTTACTTGTTGCATATGTCACATCTCTTTGCTCTCCTGTCTTAGGTTCGTATACTTCCTGATTTTTTTTTTTCCATGGGTTTTCTGCAGGTTGCCAGTGTTTGGTACAGCTGTGTCAATCAGTTAGGTAGCCTTTTCCTTCTTGCCCACAAAGGTTATGTCCAGTCTGTTGTGCGGGATTACCTTATCCGTTTTTATGGGGCGGTCACAGTATAGCTTGTGGGTTAGGGGTCTCAGTTATTGCCTATGGTTCGTATTTGTAGTACAGTACACTTTCTTTGATCAGCTGGTATTTCCTTGCTAATTTCTGATGTATTATCCTGGCTACCTGGTCATGTTTACGAGTATACTCAGTCTGCGTGATCACCTAATATGTTCAATCGTTTCTGAATCCAGGTGGCATCGTCAACATGTGACATCTAACCCTCAGGGCTCCTTGGTGATGTATTTTTCCCAGTTTCTAGTGTTAATTACCCGGTCTTGGATGGCGAGCATGAATTCTTTAGTCTCGGGGAAGAGTGTCCCACTCGTGAACCTTGCATTGGAGGCAGTTTTATCTATGTGATCTCTGTGAAGGTCATTGTAGTGTCTACCATGGAGTGTCTTCTTTACTCATCGTTCTAGTTTGGGTTGTGCCGTCTAGGCAGGAAGGGAGTCCTGGCTTAAGTTGAGTAGCTTATCCTGCTTGTCTATCTTCCTTATGGCCTAGTAGAGTAATACTGCGTGTTTCTGGAAGTAATCCTTCAGGTTAGCTATCGCTGTTTTCTGTTGTTCGATGAGGTCTATCAGGCTCCTTCCTTCTTCCAACTTTCCGAGCTATTGTCAGTCTCTCCACAGCTGACTTCGGTTGCATTGGCAACTCTTGGTCATCACTGTCCTTGTCTTTCTCATTATATCCTCCAGCTCGGTGTTAGTCCAATCTAACACCGAGCTGGAGGATAGTATGTTAGAACTGGGGCTGCATAGACGTTTATCGCTTTCACTATATTCCTTCCATTCAGCTTTGCTTTCTGCAGGCTTCTGAGTCTCTGATAGGATTTTTTGGTCTGGCAGGCCTTGATTTCTTTATGCTCTTACTGCTGAGCCGTAACCATCCCCAGGTATTTGTACGTCTTTCCCTCTGTCATGGCTTCGAGCTCTTTACCAGTCTGTAGCTGGTAGTTTCGGCCAACTCATTTTCCCTAGTGCATTCCATGGGTATTAGGATTGTCTAAATCAAATTCCATCGCGATATCATTGCTGAATTCTTCTGTGATCTGGAGTAGTTGCTGGAGTTGTTTCTCGGTTGCCGTGTAGAGCTTGATGATATGTATGTATATCAGGTGGTTGAGGGTGTACGGGTTCTTCCTTCTTTGAGGTTATATCCATACTTGCTGCTGTTGAGCATGGTAGATAACGGATTGAGTGCTAGATAGAAACACAGTGGGTTCAGGGCATCTCCCTAAAAGATTCCTCTCCTGATGGGTCTGGATGTGATGTTCTCGACCGTAATTGTGGTACTCAAGTTCGCCATCGCTGGTCCTAGGAAGTTTGTCACCATCGGATTGACTTTGTAGATCTTCATAATTATTATTATCCTCTAGCTCGTATTATTAGTATTGTTGTTGCTCTTATATTATTTCTCCCTGATTGGGGGATTCCACTCCGTAACGGGTATTGCTACCAAGTACACATCGTGGTTGTAATTTCTGGTGTTACTATTGGTCGAGAAACTCTCTGACTATCCTACAGGTATCCAGGATTGCTACTTTCTGGAGTTCCTTGTAGGTGTTCTCTGGGAGACATGTTGCTGCTAGGCTGCTATGTAGAGTCTTTGGCACCATACCGGTGGTTGACACAATGATCTGGATGGTCGATACTTTTTGCATATGCCACATCTCCTTGACTTCATGTCTCAGGTTCGTGTGCTTCCTAATTTTTTAGTCTTGGGTTTTCTGGACATTGCTAGTGTTGGGCACCGATATGTCAATCAAGTTATTATTGTTATTATTATTATTTCTCTTATATTATTTCTACCTGACTGGAGGTTCCACCTCGTGACGGGTATTGCTGTCAAGTACACAGCGTGGTTGTTATTATGATTGTTATTTATTATTTGATTATTATTTTTTACTCATGGGTTTTCTGGATATTGCTACTGTTGGACACTGCTATATCAATAAGGTAGGTAGGCTTTTCCATCTTGTCCACAAGGGTTATGTCCGGCGGGATGGTCTTATCCGTTATTATGGCGCAGTCCCAGTATGGCTTGTCGGTTAGAATCTCTAGTATTGCCTGGGTTCGTACTTGTAGTATGGTACACATTCTTTGCTCAACTGGTATTTCCTCGCTAGCTTCTAATGTATTGTCCTAGCTACTTAGTCGGGTTCACGAGCGTACTCAGTCTGGGTGATCACCTTGCATCCCCCTGTGATGTGTTGGATCGTTTCTGAGGGCAGGCGGCATCGTCGACATGAGTCATCTGACATTCCGGGCTCCTTTACGATGCATTTTCTATATTCTATAGTTTCTGGTGTTGATTACCTGGTCTTGGATGGCAGTCATGAATCCTTCACTCTCGAGGAAGAGCGTCCCGCTTGTGTGCCATGCATTGGAAGCAATGTTATCGAGTGGTTCTCAATTGGATCGGCCTGGATGGAATATCAGAGTTAACAAGAATAGCTACTCTGCCACTGGCAGGAGAGTTTGGACTCCTATCTCGTCTGTATATCTCATAATTTGAGAATTTTGTTGAAACTTGGGGGTGACAAGAATCTTTCCTTTAGGCCTACACCTATGGGACTGCATTGAGCTAGTAAATCCCTAAAGTCCTCAGCAGTTCCATTGTATGACGTTATGAATTATTTAGATTTAGCTGAGGGTGATTCATGTGACTTTTTTTGGTGTGCGGGACATGTTTTTTCGGTCTTTTTTTGGGAATGTGGGGCATCCAATATCCGTGCTGTCATTTTCATGGAGTTCTAGAATGGGCTCCTCAGTATTTAACAGCCCATCTACATCTATACCTTTGGGTAGAGTTTCCATTTTTTTAGCCTGAGTCAGATTTTTCTTTTTCTTTTTCAACTGGGACAGATGAAGTACGAATAGGAATGCTGACTGCAGTATTTGTGGTTTCACTAGTATTTTTTTTGAGGATTATCTTTTTTATAAGTTGAAAGTGTAGGTTTAAGCCAATTCGCTAGAAAGGTGTTAGGCAGTACTGATACGTCTGTCTGAGCTCCAGTAGAAACAAAGTTTCGAGTGCAGGCTGCATAAGAACGACTACTAGTCATGATCAACATAACTTGCCTAGGTGCCTCAGGAAACGTGACTTTATTTCTGTTTTGTCTTTTTGAATTTTCTTTGCTGTTATCCATAGCGCTCAAATTTTGGAAAAGGCTGGATGACTTCCTTTGCAATTTGGGCAAACAGGGGCTTTGATTGAGCAATCCGCATGAGTGCGCTCTTTAGATCCACAGATGGGACATATAGCTTCACCTCGACACGCCTGCTGGGAACGACCATATTTCTGGCATTTAAAGCAAAGAACAGGATTCAGAATATATGGTCTAATCCGACTGACTATTCAAATAGCCAGCTTTAATTTGAAGAGGGTAATTCTGGAGTACT
This sequence comes from Mastigoproctus giganteus, assembly GCF_048544385.1. Lineage (NCBI taxonomy): Eukaryota > Metazoa > Arthropoda > Arachnida > Uropygi > Thelyphonidae > Mastigoproctus > Mastigoproctus giganteus. Next base: position 45,855,890 of record NC_143585.1, read on the forward strand.
GAATGTTAAGATGATGGTTCTAGTTGTAGTTAGATTTCCATCTCTTTTACTCATGATTCTTTTCACATTTATTACCTTTTGACTACCTTTAGTCTTGGAGTAGTTCTTCTTCGGAGACTGTAATTAGGTCCCACTCACTGATCACACCTTTTTATTTTATTTTTATTTTATTAATAAAAAGATACACAACAGGTAACCATTAACAGTGTATCTGAGATCAGATCAATAAACATAATAACAATAATGTGAAATCCTACAGGACGATAAACATTGATACAAATTCAAACAATAAAGCATATGTACAAAAGAGGATTGTATTAAGTTAAGTTACCGGTAAAACAAGTAATAATTAATCCGTTAGAGAATAGAAAAATAATATAACAAATAATAAGCTACAATAATTAGATGTGAGCTAGTCACTTTGCAGTTTAAGTGAAGAGGCAAACTTGTGGATGGAGTTCATCAGTGATTGGGAGTTGTCAAAGAAGTCAATGAGAGAGTCATTTGCTGATTTGCTGATTCTGTTCAGTGGACTGAACTTCATTAAGTCCGTGTTGGCAGAGTCAAGGCGAAACGGTGTAAGGTTCCTGACTTGTCTACAGGGAGCATTGAAGTTTATTTTACTCAGGATATCAGATGCTTCATAAATTCCAGTGATTACTTTGGCTAGGAGGGCGATGTCAGCAGTAACTCTTCTAGTGCACAGAGGCCTTAGATGAAAGTAATCACACAGCGATTCATAATACACTGAGTGATAGAATAGAGGATTGCGGTACGTAAGGTAACGGATAAAGTTTTTTTGGACTGCTTCAATTTTGTTAGTTAAAGTCTTTGTGTGAGGATTCCAGATGGGTGAACTGAATTCAAGGATTGGCAGTACAATAGTTTTATAAAGGATAACCGCATATCTGTAGTTTTTGAACTTGTATGTGTTCCGTTTGATGAATCCCAGTGTTTTGAATGCTTTGCTGGTGATTTTAAGGACATGGGCATCGAATTTAGCACTGCTGGAAAAGAGAATCCCTAAGTCGTTAACTTGGTCACACCTTTCGATGATCACAGAGTTAATACTATACTCCGTATTCATTAGTTGTGGAGATCTGCAAGATGAGAAAGAGATTACTTTGCACTTCGAGGGGTTAGCAGACAAGCCATTCAGAGATAGCCACAGAGAGAATTTATTGAGAGCACATTGAAGTTGTTGAGAATCGGTAGTCTCCTTCACTGCTGAGTAGATCTTAAGATCATCTGCATAGAGAGCAACTTGAACATTGGAGGTGTAGATGAAAGAAGGAAGATCATTTACGAAAACAATGAAGAGAAGAGGACCTAAGGGAGAGCCTTGTGGTACTCCGCTTAGTGGTATAAAACAGTCTGAGTTCACTTGATCGATGATAACGCTCAAGGAACGATGCGTAATATAGCTGCGTAGCCATGAGAGCAAAGGGTCACGGATGCCATACAGCTTAAGTTTTTTCAGAAGTTGTTCGTGCGGGACTTTATCAAATGCCTTAGATATGTCTGTGTAGACTGCATCAACTTGTAGGTGGTTATCAAGAGCTTCAGAGGTGTATTGCCAGAAAGGAAGTAAATTTGTGACTACTGACTTGCCACTGCAGAAACCATGTTGATTCTGATCGATAAAAGGCTTGAAGAATTCGAAGAGATGTTTGTGCACTGCTGTGTCGAAGAGTTTAGCCAGGCTGTTTTGCAAGGTTATGGGTCTGTAATCGCATACGTCATTTTTATCACCTTTTTTGAAAATAGGAACTATATTGACCTGCTTAAAGTGATTAGGATACTTCCCCAGCCTGAGAGACAGGTTGAAGATCCGCAGTATGAGGGGTTTCAATGTAGTGACAGTCCTTTTCCAAAATAGGCCTGGAATGTCATCTGGGCCTCTAGTATAGTCATTTTTCATGCTTTTTAATGCCGAGTTTAAATCTTCATCAGTGATAAAGAGATTAATGAGGATATCATCTTTAACAGGTGTGAAGTCAAGAAATGAGGCAGGTCTCAATGTATCATTTGTTTGAATTCTAGAAAAGTGTTTGGCAAACTCTTGAGCAATACTGAATTCGTCAGATAAGAGAATTCCATCTGCGTTTCGGAGTTGTAACTTTCTACTGGTTATGTTCTTATGCTTCATGAAATTCCAGAATGGTTTGATATCTCTGTGAGTAAGCAGACTATCCTGAACTGACTCTGTATACATGTTGTAGGAGTTTAATATGAGAGTTTTCACTTCTTTGCGGAGTTGGCTGAATATTTCATAGTATTGACTGTCACCTGTTTGCTTATATTTGTTTCTGTAGAATTCTTTGGATTTAATTTTACGTATTAGTTCACTATTATACCAGTGCGGGTAGGTAGAGCGTGCGGTAAGATGGGATTGAGGAACAATGTCAGATATAACTGAATGGACACAGTTAATCAGGTTGTTGGTGAGCACATCGATGTCATCCATAGCGTCAGCGAGCTGCTTGTCTACGTTTCTTAGAGCTAGGTTGAGCAGAGGCCAGTCAGCCTTTCTGAAATTGAATCGAGGAGTACGGGAGCTGCATTTGAAGTTATGAGAAGTCACTGTGATGTCAAAAGTAATTGGTGAATGATCCGAGTGAAATATGGGGTTGTCGGTGTGAACATCTATATGAGTAGAGGAAAATATTAGGTCGAGGTAGGCATTTTCTCTGGTTGGAAAGTTGCAAATTTGTTCCAGACCATAGCTGTGAAGCATATTAAAGAGAGCCCTAGTCTGCAGTGATGGAGAAGAAGATTCTAAATTGGCCATTTGACAGTTAAAGTCACCCAAAACCATTGCTATGTCGGCAGATTGAATTAGTGGGAAGATTGATTCCAGCGAGCTTTCTAAGTACTGGAGGTCTATATTAGTTAAGGGAGGTGGAAAATAAAGCAATACTATTAAAACCTTTAACTTGCCAAGATGAAGAAGGCAGTATACTGATTCAATATTTGTGAAATTTGATGCAGTTTCACAGAGTATATGGTTAGAGTGTATAATAGCTACTCCGCCTCCACGAGATCCTCTGTCCTTTCTATGGATTGTATATTGTCCATCTATAATCTCCTGATCATCAATATTTATGGAGAGCCAGGTTTCAGTGAGCAGGTAAATGTCGTAAATATGTGAGCCTTGGATTGCTCTGAAGTGGTTTAGGTTGCTAATTATACTCCTGCAATTCTGAAGGTAAACACTGAACAGTTGGGATCTGGGGATTCTATGACGAGAGGAGAACGTAGTATGTGTAGATAGCAGGGTATCTGATTGCTATGCCGGTGGAGAGGAGATTTTGGACTCCCTTGGTGGTCTGTCCGTGAAGCGTTTTACTAGAGCCCCTGATAAAAGGGATCTTAGATTCAACACTTTTTCTGTTTGTGATGGAAGGCATGTTATTATAAAAGATGAGTAGGCGGGACATCGTGTCTTCAGAGAACGGACATCTACTCCGAAACCATATTCTTCTTTAATTAGGTTGATAAGATCTTCAGATTTAGTGGAGGGTCCAAGTCTAGAAAGAAAAATTCGGTCTTTTGTGGGAATAATTGTGATATTATACTTGTGTTTGAGTAACTGAGATTTTTCTGCAGTAGTTACATTCTGTGTTTGATGAGTTATGGCTGGAAGCTTGGAGAAAGTACCTTGAGATATAGATGCTTTAATATTTTCTGACGGTTTGTTCTGTTTTGATCTTTGGTGCGATATTTGAGACTGGCAATTAGAAACAGGTTTACTCACTGTGGCGGCAGATCTACAGACAGGTTTGCAGACCTCATTAGATGTGGCAGCAGTTATTTTTGCATATGTTGCCTTAACTGATGTTGAAGAGGATTCCGCTTGGTGACTCTGAGCTTGTGAAATAGAAGTACAGACAGAACTGTTCCGCAGAGGAGAGTAGGTGGGAGGAGTGGTTCTATTTACATCAGAAGAATCATCTAACAGAGTCTGTTTGGCAATAAATTGCTCAGTTGAATGACTTGAATCATGAATGTTAGCAGGCTTGGGCAAGTTAATATTTGCAGCAGTAGAACTATTGAGGCCGGTGGAAGGTGAAGATCTGGTCTCAGTACTGAGGGCATCGTCAGTTAATGAAGAATTCGTATTCACTTTGAGCCCATTGGTGTCGAGAGTAGGTTCAGAATTCTTCCTAGCTTCCCTTAAGTGGCAAGACATAACTGATGTGAGATTTTTAATTTGGGCGTTAATGTCAGAAATTTCAGCCTGTTGATTAGCTAATATTGTTTTTATACCACAAATCTCCGTGTATAGCTCGCTGTTTCCTTCATTGAGTGTATTAGAATCCAGGAGAATTTCAGAGTTTGCAGTATGAGGTGCACTGATTAGATGAGTTTGAATGAGGATTTTCTGCATAGTGTTAAAGAGTAGTTCCTGGAATTCAGTTGATTGCAGAATACCAAAGGTTGGATTCAGAGTTTCCGTAGGGAAGGAGTTAGCGCTGAGATCTTCTGACAGCACAGATGTTTGAGTTGATGCATCTGAGATTTGATGCGACAACAAAGAAGGATTAGAGGCTTCATCCATGTACGATTCAGAGTCGGTATTTCTAGTTATTGGCATGATATTTGTCTCAAATGTACTAGAGTACGGCATTTCAACTTTGTTAGCCGAAGAGGAGGAAAGTGACTCAGGTTCCGTGCTGTTTGGCGTTGCAACAGTTATAGGGCTTTTCTGAGAATTTCTGAGTCGACATCTATCACAACAGAATGATTTCCGCCGACTTTTATTTAATTTTTTCAGGTCAGAATGTGTACAGTCATTGCATATTAATTGTTTGCACTCAATACATTGGACAATGGGGTCAGAGCTGGTCCCACAGATGGTGCAGACGTTAGAATTTTGACAGGAGGTAGTATTTGTCATATTGAATTCAGTTACTGTAGTTTTACTAGATAATTTAATATCACCACAGTTGTGGTTTAGCAAGCAATAGGCACTGTGACCAGCCGGTCGCCTTAGTTGCCCTGCAGTGAAATCCACAGGGAGCAGGGGACTAAGTAGGGAGGGAAGAACAGAGCGGCTAGGCAAAACTCTAATGCCTGGTCAAGGTCAAGTGTCTGTTGGACACATGTATAAGTTGAACTACAAGATAATGGCTGAAAGCGCTTGTATGGAGTAGCGGAATGAACATGCAGAAATTCATTTAATACTTATCTGTTGTCCGTTCAAATAATACAGTACTTGCACCTGGCAGTCCAAGGGCCTATCCTTATGTGGTGGCACTAATAGGAACTTAATACTTTAAATAAAAAACACACAAAACAAGAAAAGTTTACGGAGCATATCATACAGACAGCCGGACACAATCATCCCCCTAGCTTTTGATGAATTTCAGGTTCTTGGTGAATAACTGATACTGTCAGTCCCACAAACGATGTTGTTTTAACATCAGAATGTTTTGAGGTGGCTGTTTCAATGAGGAGATCTCCGGATTGTAGTCCCATTTTTGGCGATCCAACAATTTATCCCAGCCATTTTTGAATCAAGAATGGTGATAATTTTCCCACAGATTGGGAGGATAAAGAAAGAATCACCAAGAAATTTGATAATTCATCTTGACATTGTGCTTCCCTTCAAAGCTTTTTAGGTTGGTGTTACGGTTGAGGTCAGGAATTTCTGATCTTGAGCTCGATGGCTCTAAAGGTGGATAAACACTTGTATCCATGATGGCTCCTTTTGGCTCTGGGGATTTATTTTTACCACCCAAGTTACTGACCCCGCCAAGGGGGGGGGGGCAGGCGCAGTGCCGCGTTGTGGCCAAGCGTAGAGGTTAGTACAGTTAGTAAGAGGAATTAAATTAAAGAAAAATGTGCCTTCCTTTGGGCTCTCTTCTTAGTACTTTTAAAATGAGAACCTAGTCGCTTAGAGAAAAACGCTCTTCAATCGCTTGGCCACGGAAACTCTAGGCCCTTGGCACCCACGGAGCGGAAAAAGCCCAATAAAGTTCTTCGCGTCATCGACTGGATTCGAACCCGGACCTTTCACACCCGGTGTGGAGAAGACGGTGACAATACCATTCTGCTACCTGCACAGACTCCCCGGGAAGGGGGGGTACAGCATTCGCTGCCGTCGTGGGTAACACAGTTGGAGTAATCACCCTCCTTCCCCTACATCGGTTGAAAAAGACCTGCTTTCGAATCACAGAAATGACGCGAGTTTAATGTGTCTTTTTCACAACATGGCTGAATTAGTCAGCCTTAGTGAGGGAAACATGGTTTTTTCTCCCGGAAACTCCGGTTTTTCGTTAGCAAACAGCAAATCGGCCACAGAACACACGCAATTTACAGACATAATATATACATCAACTTATGCGCAATATATCCTAAGTTTCTGATTCGACTAAAACCCTACAACAACAGCTGTACAACAGAAATTGTCCCTGAGATTTAGTCGGTGACCTAAATTGACCTCACGAGTTGGAGAGTCAACAGTTGCAGCTCTTCTAGTTCGTTTTCTTAGTTTAAATGCTATAATATATATTATAGTTAATATTTTTTATAATATACTGTACTTGTTTGCAAACATTGGACGGAACTCACGGCAACGTCGTCTCGGTTCGTAAAATTTTCCATTCCTGCAACTGATTGCAAAATTACTAATTTTAATGAAATTGTGCAAACATTAGGCACCACTTTTCAGCAGGATAACATTTTGAAATTTTATGAAATTCACGAAGCCATTAGTCAGCAAATAACAATATCTCTGTACGTGTATTAATCAAAATTTTAATAATCTATTTTAAATAATCTCTTAATTTTTAATTTCCTTTTGCTTTTTATAAAAAAAATTGAAAGGCATTTTGAGGATTTCAATAATAGAGTGTGCAATATTGCCATCTAGTGGCGTATTGTCGAAGTTTGTTGTTATGGCTGAACTGTTCTTCGTTGTTATGTGGTTTGTTTAGTATAATTGTTGATGTTTTTTGAAATTTGTTTTAATTAGTTTCAGAAATAAGAAATAATCAGAAATAAGATTCTTATTTCTGTTGTTTGTTTCAAATTATTTCGTTGATAAATGACAAAATAAATCATCTTATTGTGTACTAAATTAGTAATTAAATGTCCATGTTTTGAATCATGAGTTCTGAAGATTACTTTGTTGATGAATCTAGTGATGATGATAACGATGTTTCGAGTAGTTCTGATGATGAGTATGATTTGCTCCGTAAAAGAAAGCATGACAGCGATTCGGATAATTTTGATAAAGAGATGGATAATGAACTGAATGAAACTATAAGAATATTGGGAACAGAAACGGTCTGTGACAGTGCAGCAGATCAACAGCAGATCAGCTGCCGTGAAACTAGTGGATCGATACAGAAGCAGGATGAAAACGTGAAATGTTATGATGATATTTATTTTAGCTCAGGATCTGATGATGATGAAGCCGATTCTTCAGAACGGGTAAAAAAGACAAAGAAAAAACACCCAGTTATTTCTAATGATGACTTGTTTTATGATCCAGAAATGGATCGACAAGATCAGGAATGGGTTGATAATCAACGAAGGTCATATATCTATCCTAAGCAGAAACAGAAAGCAAGTGGGAAAGTTCGACCCTTGCCTAATAGTGATGCTGTGCTAAATTGCCCTGCTTGTCTTTCTTTGTTATGTTTGGACTGTCAGAGACACGAAATATATAAATCGCAGTATCGTGCAATGTTTGTGCGTAACTGTGTTGTCGATTATTCAGAAATTCTTCACTATCCCGCTAAAAAGAAGCAAAAAAATCATCGCAAGAGAGCTAGACCTGGAAATTCAGAGTTTATTATGGATGGAGGGAGTAATATGGATGAACGATTTCACCCTGTTAAATGTACTGTGTGCAATACGGAAGTTGCGGTGTATGACATTGAAGAAGTTTATCATTTTTTTAATGTATTGGCTAGTTTTGATTAGGTATGTTTAAAAAGTAAGGTAGGTGGTGTCACTGTGTAAATGATTTCTAAAATATTGTTTAAAACATTTTCATGCTTAATAACCTTTAGTATTTTTGGATGAGGTTGTAAATAAATGATTTAAAAAAAAAGTCTGATAATTTGTTTTAAGAATATTGTATACAGGAAGAATGCTCCAGCTGTATACTGTTTTCATACTATTTTCCAAGTTTTTATTCAGTATGATTTGTTACTATAAGTATCCTCTACATTTTTGTTAATGTATTATTATTTTCAGTTACTGTACATTATACTGTGCAATGTGGACATAGTTTTTGTGTTTCTGTTTATCTGTATAAGACACTTTCACATACATTATATACTAGTACGGTATTTAAAATTTTCCATGCAAAAAACCACATGCTGCAACTCCTGTATTGCATTGAATTTCCACATTTGAAATTTGTGGGGCCCTTAAAAAGCACAAGCTCTAGTTATTAGCTTATGCTACCAAGGCTCTAATCTGCTGCTGACTACACATGAAAAAAAATTCTGGATTTCATTCAGCTGGTGACACCAAGAATTTTTTTTTTCATGTGTAGCTGCACTTTGCTGTCAAATGTGTATGTGCACACACACATTTGACAAGTTCTTATGATGATGATTACATTTCCAGAATGTAAGTGCATCAAGAGATATTTAAAAATTTATCAATTTTTGTATGACTTAACATCAATAATTTTCAAAATACCTGTGATTTCCTCCTCACACAGATACCTAACCAGCTGACCTTTGAATTCCCCCAAAGCTGTAGCCTCAACCATTCATGGACGCAGTTTATTTCAGCAATTAACAACTCACTGGCTAAAAGAAACTTCCTACAGTTAAGTCTAAACCTCTTCCACCTTAATTTGAATTTACAACCCCTAGTTCTGAAATCGATACATGAAAATTTCACCCTCATTCATTTTACTTTCACCTCTCAGAACTGTATAGATCTCAGTGTTCCAAAAGATCTCATTCCAAATTACTACACCATAATACACAGAAAGCCAGATGTAGAATTTGGGCCGCCTCCGTAGCCAGGTGGGAAGGAGCAGCAGTGCGTAGCACATGCTTCTTGATTAGACCGGGGTTCGAGCCCATCACCACCAAATACGGAGGATGCGGAAAGGTCAAGGGAATGACCACCGCATATTCCCGGAGCAATATGGCCTTAGTTGCTAATGCTCCTAATAACAAACTAACAAACAAGCAAGCAGTAGAATTTGGATTATAGAGAATGAATTTTAAAATTGGTTTCTGAAAATCTGGATAAATTAAATTCAATTGTTTTGATTTAATTATTAATCAGATCTCAAATTATGCCTAAGTTATAAGAGAGTATTTAGTTTTAATTTTAAAATGTTTATTGTTATTTGCAATAAAAGAAAGATGCATATGATTTTTTGTATTTAATGTGGTTCCAAAATATCTCACATAGGGTGTTTGAAACATAATCTAACACTGGTGGTCACTGGATGACCAACTTGCTGTGTCACAGTGGCATTAATTTTTAAAGCATGATTTTAATTCTCTCTCCCCCCCCCTCCTCTGGTAAATATAGATTATTTTCCCTTTCTAACGCTTTCTCAGACAATACATACAAGGAGACATATACAGTACTTAACTGAAAAAGGATGGCTGAAAAAGCTATTAACTATCTTTATTTTGTAGTAGTTTATTTTAAAATAAAATAAAGTAATTTTGCATAGATAATGTATATTTTCTTTGTTTTAATATTACTCTTTTAATTAAAAGATTTATGTACTTATGTATATATATATCAACATGAGTTCCATTAAAAATGAGAACCATCTTGGCCTTGCTCTAATTCTGCATTCCATTTCATCCCCAAAGATGTTCCCTCAGACTGGAAGAGCATGGTTTACCTGTGGCCACTGGCAGATCAAAACTCGGGTTCTCTAGCATCTGATGGCAAGATAGATAACTAGCTGTCTTAATGCATGTCAGATCCAGTCAATTAGTATTTTATTCCTGTGTGGTCATCTGGGTCACCTCTGGACTTCACTTTCTTCAGCAGATTGCTAATTGTCAGCTTGGGAACATGTAATTCTTGAGCAATGGCATGCACTAACATTTTTCCTACATGACATCAAGCTGTCATTTCTCTTTGAAACTGTTATCTCTTTCTGAATGCTTGTTTGGTGTACATAAATGAAATTAACTCCATGTTAACCACTGATCACTTTTATAAGCCAAAATATTTGTATATTTTGTAGTTGCACATATTCCTGTAATCAGAGGGATGTCCGATGACTTTTAACAGAATACTGTGGTGTGAAATTAAATAAAAAAAAAAAAAGCAAAACTCATTCTGTATTTTCATAAGTAAAAATTTTAATTGCTTTAGAAACTTTTGATAATTACAGCAAATGTAAGAAAATTTTCTGATTTGTGTAATTGACATTACATCATCTGTTATATTTTGAAAGTATTTCCCACAAGTAATAGCAATTACTGAAATGCAACAATAATATAAATGTACTTTTTGTGACATTTCAGTAATTTCTGCATAAAAGAATGCCCCTTTATTATAAAAATTGAACCTTTTAATAAAGTCAGTAATCATATATTGAAATTATACAGGGTGTTTCAAAAATGATGGTCAATAATTTAAAGGTGAAAAGTACAAACTAAAATAAGCAAAAAAGTCCCAGTGAACATTGGGCTGCAAATGAACTGTTTTCGAGATAATGCACATTTTCTGTTAAGATCCACCACTGACTATGGGAGCACTAGTTTAGCAAAAAGCTGTGAATCCTTTGCTAAGGGTGGTTTTATTAAACAAGATAATACATTTTTAATTTTTGGTTTCAACACCACAGGATTTTACAGATGTTACATGTTACAGAATGTTCTTTCTAACACCCTTTCCTCAACATCGGGTGTTATGCTTCTGGGCCTACCTGCTTGTACGCCATGTGTGAAGCGCCCTTGTTCTATAAGGCGTTGATGTACCCTGATGAACGTCCACCTGCTGGGCTGTCCTTGGCAGGGAAATGCTTCTTGGATGCAGCCTCGAGTGCACTGCCGTTGACTTTACCATATACTCTTTGTTGCTGTAACCTCTTTCCATGTTGACTATCTTTTGACAAGTACTAGTATGCGTGCTATGTCTCAGAGCATTGAAAGAGAGGAAATGGAAAGAATGAGCATAACCTAACCTAAACAAACAAGTCAGTGGTGGATCCCAACTAGAAATGTGCAATATCTCGAAAACGATTCATTTAAGGACTCATGTTTACTAGGCTTTTTTTTGCATGCTATAGTCTGTAGAGTTCACCTTTAAATTATTGACCATCACTTTTGAAACACCCTGTATATTGAGGTATAAATTTAATTGCACTAAATTATTTTAGTATAATATTAAATTGGTGACAACCTGTGATTGAATATTTTCCTTCAGTGACTAGATTTCAAGGTTTTAAATTTCAGTAATAAAAAGTGATTGGATGAATTAGAATCAGACAAACATAAAAAATAGGGAGCAATGTGTTAAATAAAAAACAGTTGAATTGAGGTACAGAATTGACTGAAGTGATATTGAAATACTTTCACAAGTTTTTGATTAGAATGAACAAAAATTAACAGCACATTCTGAGTTACAGCAAGGTGTTAGTAGGCATGCCAGAACTTGTAGTTGAATGTGTGATAAATAAGATGATTATCTAGACAAGTCGAGCAGGCAAGTAGATATAAATGTATTATCATGGGAGGTTTTAATTTTGCAGAGATTGACCAATGGGTGAGTCACACTGGAACAATATTTTCAACCACCTTTTTATTACCACAACTGATATTGAAAATTTGCATATTAGATAACTAGCAGGCATGCAAAAAAAAAAACATATATTGCTTTTTTTAAATATTTAAATATAAATTAAAAATAAATACAGTATTTAAAATTTTAAAATATATATAGCATTAGTAGAGGCATGTGATGCAAGAAAGCAAGCTTATATAGTTTCAGCCAAAAAAAAAAAAAAAAAAACCCTTCCCCCCCATTTCACCCATCCAGTCACTCCAAATGTTTGTCTAGTTTTGCCTTGAATTTATTTAAGCTGTCAACTTATACAACAACAACAGATGGAAGTTTGTTCCAGCAATCAACCACCCACTGGCTAAAGGCAGATTTGTACACATCTACAAAAAAAAAAAACAACCCAGGTGCTCACATCTGGTGGGTATAGGCTTGGCACATCCAGGGTCCTGAGCTGGATATCATCATTCTTTCTTGGTGATTCTCTTCTACTTCTGACACTCACTCTCACTCTCTCTCTCTCTCTCTCTCTCTCTCTCTCAGGTAATTCAGAATTTTTTTTTTTTTTTTTTGGCTGGTGCAGCATAAGCTTCAGGCTTCCTTGCACCATATGGCTAATAATAATAATAAATGTCTTTCCTCAATTTGAATTTATGTCCCCTCAGATTCGTAATCTCAGCAAAAGGATGAATTCCATCATAATTGAGCTTACTCAACCCATTCAAGGCCTTATACACCTCAATCAGATCACCTTGGCAGGTGCCTAGTTTCCAGATGCTGCAATTTGCAGAATTTAAGCCTTGATTTGTAAGAGCAACCCTTTGTTGCATTCACTAATCTCATTGCCCTTCTCTATACACTTTACAGCAGCTCTACATCTTCCCAAAAATGAGACCTCCAGATCTGTATATACAGTAATTAAGGTGTGGCCTGACTGTTGCCTTATACAAGGGGATAATCATCTCTTTATCATTAACAAGACACCATGAGCTACTCTTGCAGAGTCTGTACTGCTCAAAAATTTTCATATCTGACTGCACAATTACCCCCAGGTCTTTTTCATTCTCTACTACCCTGAGTGTAATACCACACATTTGATACGTTACCCCAGTTCTTTTTCATTCTCTACTACCCTGAGTGTAGTACCACACATTTGATATGTTACTCTGGGGTTACTGCTATCCGTATGCAGTACTTTACATTTTTAAATGTTAAACTTGAGTTTCCACCTCTCAGCTCATCTGCTCAACTTTTCTAGATCCTATTGCAGGCAGTAGTATACTGTCATTAACAACCCTGCCAACCTTCATATCATCTGTAAACTCGGACATTAGGCATGATATTGATGAAGGTATCTTCATCAATATCATTAATAAATACAGAAAACAATGGACCCAATACCGCACCCTGGGGGACTCCACTAATAACATTAATCCACAAAGAGCAGTGTCTATTGATTACTACTCTCTGTCTTCTTCCACTCAATCACTCTTTTATGCATTGTAGCAACTTGTCCCTAATACCATACTGCTCAAATTTGTACACTAGTCTTTCATGCACAACAGTGTCAAAAGCTTTCCTGAAATCGAAGTATATGATATCAAAATTATTTTTTGCATCCAGTTCCTTTGTGACCACATCATAGTTGTTGTTGTTGTTATTTGGTTTTTAGGAGCATTAGCAACTAAGGCCATATTGCTCCGGGGATATGCGGTGGTCATTCCCTGACCATTCCACATCCTCCGTATTTGGTGGGCACGGGCTCGAACCCTGGTCTAATCGAGAACCGTGTGCTACGCACCGCTGTTCCTGCCCATCTGGCTACGGAGGCACCCACATCATAGTATCCAATCAAATTGGTCAGACAAGACTTCCCCTTAACAAACCCATGCTGTGTCTGAATTATAACTGCAGTCTTGTCTAGATGATCCCGCAGTGCTTCTTTAACCAGTGCCTCCATTAAATTCCCTGGAACAGAAGTTAAACTAACAGGTCTGTAATTACTTGTGTCACCGTTTTACCCTTCTTTGTGAATTGGGGTCACATTTGCACATCTCCAGTCCACGGAGACCTCCCCTGAATCCAAGGAAGCTCTCATAATTATGGCTAAGGATTTGCTTACTTCCTGTGCTGCTCCCCTTAATATAACTGGATAGATTTAATAACTGAATTTTTAATATAACTGGATATATTAAACATATCTCAAATTGTGCCAGAGTTATAAGAGAATATTTAATTTTAAAATGTCTATTGCTATATGTAATAAAAGAAAGATGCATATATAATTTTTTGTATTTAACATGGTTCCGAAATATTTTATATAGGGTATTTGAAATATAGTCTAGCACTGATGGTAGATGACCAACCATCAGCTGTCTCTGCAAAATTAAAATCTCTCATGATAATACATTTATATACAAGGGGAGGTTGAAAAGTTTCTAGTCTTTCATAGAAGGAATGCTGGAAAGTTGTGAAAACCCATTTATTTTTCAACATAGCCCTCCTCCCCATCCTTAAGTCAACGCACTTTCTGGCATGAACTATTAGCTTTTATAACTTGCTCAATAAAATTCATATTTTGACTCAAACCAGTTGTTGAATGCATTCATCACAGCATTGTCAACTGTTGACTTTCTGTCTTTCAGGTCCTTTTTGAGATTTGAAAATAAAAAATAGTCTGTTGGAACTAAATCTAATGAGTAGGGTGGATGCTGTAATAGCTTGAATTCACAGTTGTGATGTTGTGTGTGCCATTGCTTTGTCTTGATGCAAGATGACTCCTTTGGCCAGTTTCCATGCTATCTGAGCTTAATTTCCTCATGGAAATGTCCCAGTAGTTTAGAATAATACTCAGTATTATTAGTGGCACCTTGCTCCAGGAAATCAACCATAAACACTCTTTCTGCATCCCAAAAGATGGATGTGATGACTTTCCCAGCTGATATCTGTATTCAAAACCTTTTAGGAGGGGGAGAAGAGGGAAGACTCCAATGGTTTAATTGTTTTTTTGTTTCAGGGTCAAAGTTGTGCACCCATGTTTTTCCTATAGCGACATACTGTCCTGAAAACAGCATTATTAGCTTCAATATGCTGCACAATCTTGTGATAGAACTTCACTCTTTTCTGCTTCTGATCTGTATTGTGCTTTAGGGATCCAACTCAAGAACCTTCATTACTGAAACATTCACCACAATATCTAGCTTGCTCATGGGAGATGTTGAATGTTGGCTCAGTGTGCTTCAACTTTATGCTGTGGTCTCGCATGATCGGGTTATGAATGGCATCCACATTTGCAAGTGTTGACACAGTAACAGTCCTTCCACTATGGGATACATCTTTGACACTGTCTTGTCCACACTTAAATTCTGCAGCCCAGTTTATGACCATGGCACATGCGGTACAAGATTCTCCTAACGTTTGCTGCATGTCTTCATGAATTTCTTTTGGTGACATTCCCTTTAAATGAAGGTGATTGCACATTGCTTTATTCTCTTAACAGTTGCCACTTCATTCAAAACCCTCGCTAAAGGAGAATATAGTTGCAAACCTGAGTTACAAACCTGAAATTTTCTATGAACACGCAAGATGAGTCACACATGAAATTGTCTTTCATGAAAACCTTTGCGATCTATATTGGGCAAAAAACTTTTCAACCCCCCATATCTGCTTGCCCCTCCACTTAGCTAGATAGTCATCATATTTGTGATGGCTAGCTAAAATCTCCCAGTCTCATCTCCAATAGATGAGAAATGTCAATAGATGAGAAATATTTTGACATTTCTCATCTATTGGATATGCACATCAAAAGGCAGCTGTATCTTGTTATTAATGTGAAAGTAGTAGTAGTGGCATGTGATGCAAGAAAGCAAGTGTATGAGCTTATGCAGCATTAGCCAAAAAAAAAAAAAAAAAAAAAATCACACCATTCCCTCCAAATACCTGTCCAGTTCCTCCTTAAATTCATTTAACCTATCAACTTCCACAATGGCAGATGGAAGTTTATTCCAGCAATTAACCACCCACTGGCTAAAGGCAAATTTCCGCACATCTATTCTTAATTTGAATTTATTCCCCCTTAGGTTCGTAATCTAAACAAGTGGAAGGATCCCATCAGAATTCAGCGTGCTCAACCCATTCAAGGCCTTACACACCTCAATCAGATCACCGCACAGGTGCCTAGTCTCCAGCCACTGCAATTTGCAGAACTTAAGCCTCTCTTGTTGCCCTTTTCTGTACACGCTCAAGCAAATCTACATCCTTCCTAAAATGAGGCCTCCAGACCTGTACACAGTACTCAAGGTGTGGCCTGACAACTGCCTTATACAGAGGAACAATCACATCCTTTTCCCTGCTAGCAAAATTCCTATATATCATTGACAAAACCCCATGACCTGCCCTGGCAGCTTGTCTGCATTGCTCAGAAAACTTCATATCTGACTGCACAATTACTCCCAGGTCTTTTTCATTTTCAACCACCTTAAGTGTAGTACCACACAGTTGGTATGTTTCTCTGGGGTTACTTCTACCCATATGCAGTACTTTGCATTTGTCAAGGTTAAACTTCAGTTGCCACTTCTTGCCCAAATTATCTAGATCCTGTTGCAGTAGCACACTGCCATTACTGTCATTAACAATCCTGCCAACCTTTGTATCATCTGCAAACGTCGACACTAAGCCTGATATACTTTCATCAATATCATTGATAAATATACAAAACAACAAGAGGACCTAACACCGAAACCCTATGGGACTCCACTAATAACATTAGTCCACGAAGAGCAACACCCATTGATTACCACCCTCTGTCTTCTCCCACCCAACCATCCTTTTATACATTGTAGCAACTTACCCTTAATACCATTCTGCTCCAATTTGTACAATAGTCTCCCATGCGCAACAGTGTCAAAAGCTTTCCTGAAATCCAAATATATGATATCAAAATTATTTTTTGCATCCAGTTCCTTTGTAACCACATCATAATATCCTATCAAATTTGTCAGACAAGACTTTCCCTTAACAAACCCATGCTGTCTGAATTATTGCTGCAGTCTTGTCTAGATGATCCTGCAATGCATCTTTAACCAGTGACTCCATTATTTTACCCGGAACAGAAGTTAAACTAACTGGTTTGTAATTACTTGTGTAACTCTTTGATCCCCCTTTGTGAACTGGGGATACATTTGCACATCTCCAGTCCGTGAGGACCTCCCCTGAGTCCAAGGATGCTCTCATAATTATGGCTAAGGGTTTGTTTAGTCGATTTTCCGCCTCCTTTAATATAACTAGATAGATCCCATCCACCCCAGGTGCCTTTCTTATGTTTAACTTCAATAATTTCTCCTCCACTTTGCTCTCAGTTATTACAAAATCATTAAGCACTCTGCTACAATTTGATAACCTGCCATTTTCAAACCTTAATAACTCCGCATGTGTGAATGTAGATGCAAAATACTCATTCAGTTTGTTTGCTGTCTGAGCAGGATCATCAACAGTCGAACCATCGATATCAAGTGCACCAATCAGATTCATTCCCTTCCTTTTAGAGTTTATATAAGTAAAGAAATCCTTGCTGTTTTTCTTAGCATCTTTTGCCAAAGATTTCTCGTAAACTGCCTTCGCCTTCCTAACCTGATTGTTTTTTTTTTTTTTTTTTTGGATGATGCTGCATAAGCTCATACACTTGCTTTCTTGCATCACATTCTACTGCTACTACCTCCTTTGTGACCTGATTACAGACTAGCTTATATTTGCCATAGGCTTCTGAGTCGCTTGATAATTTATATGCATCCGATGCATTTTTCTTCTCTGTCACGAATCTCATTAGTTCATTTGATAACCATTTAGGCCTAAACCTTAAACAATATTTCTTAATAGGTATGAAACTTTTAGTAGCATCCACGATTAATTCCTTGAATGCTTTCCACTTAGAATTTACTGTTGGTAACATCGTCAGTTGATCCCACTGTACAGAATTTAAAAACTGTCTGAGACCACTGTACTCACCTTTGCGGAAGCAAAAACCCTTTCCTTTACCCCTGATGGTAATTATATCTTTAAGTAATCCCACATCAGTACACTGTGACTACTGCCACCTAGTGGTTCCTTTTTCTGCAAATTCTTAATACACGAATGATCACTGCTGATAACCAGATCAAGAGTATTACCTTCTCTGGTTGCCTCTCGAACATGCTGCTGCAGAAAACAATCATCCAATAAATCCACAAAAGTCTTACTAGTGTGTGAGTGACAAACCCACAAGTTCCAGTCAATATTTGGGAAGTTAAAATCCCCCATTATAAGACATTCTGATTTACTAACCCACTCTCCTAACACACTCCTACTCTTATTTTTGCTTTCGCAGTGCTTATGTCACAAAAAACTGACTCAACAGTGCACTGTTCATCTATATCAACTGGATGCACTTCTTTTGATTTTATGTTTTTCTTAATATATAATATATAAGTGGAATTATATATACAATGTGTCTGCATCCAGGTACCACAAAATACAGTACAGTACTATAATTTCCTATTCTTGCATATAAAAGAAATCTTGAGAATCATTTTATTTAAATTAATGTGTTTTGCAATTAAAAACTTAATCTGTTGACATGTTTGTCTTTCTTATATGCATTGTGTTAACCATATTCAGTGTATCAGAATGACACCATGTTTCTCTTATTATTGTTATGTCATTATTTGTTAACCCAGTATTTAAAGTTCATCATATTTAATAACTATTTACCTAGAATTAGTATATACAAATATTTAAGTTTTTATGTGTTAATTTAAGTGTTTATGTTCTTTGTAACCTTAACACATCCGATGTAACTGCTTATGGCATTGCTTTCCCCAGGACTTTTTTTTTTCACTTGGATAGTTGATTACTACTGGCACTTTCTGAACTGCATCTCAGTAATTACACTTTACATTCTTACAGCCGGTTCCAGCTCATTGTATTAGTGTTATAGATAGCCAATTAGGCCTTAATCACACAAATACTTTCCAATTACTTTTCAGTCAGGGCATAGGCCCCAGATAAGACAGTTCATAGTAATGCAAGAACCAGTAATTATTGGATGCATTTGTTTATTAAGATAAACATGGACTATGTATACTGAAATGTTTTCCTTTTTTTTTTTCGTAAAAAATGAATGGAAAAATTGGATATGGGAAATTACAGGCTTGCAGTATTACTTGCCTGAAAGATCACTGTGGTACTTAAGCTCCTTTAAATGATAAAATAACTTTTTATAAACCACTGCAGTTTACCTAATCATGACTTCAAAATGTCATTTCCTTTGTGAATTATTTCCATTAAGAGATAATTACCAATTGATACACTGTTACACTGTGATTATTACCTCTGTTAAAAGCATCATGTTCGAGAACTTCTGCCATTCCCTTGGTCATATGCTTTACCCAGTTTTAATATATTTTTTGTATATAAGATTGTTTTGTGTGCCTTTTCACTAAACTTAAATAGCTTACCTTCAGATATTATCGAAGTGTTAAATGGTGTCTCATTTAACATATGTGCAGGTTTACGATCAGTATATAAGATTGTCTTGTGACTTTGCCTTTACACTAAACTTAAATAGCCTATCTTCAGATATTATCAACTTTGAAACAGTTGATTTTTCCTCCACTGGATAATTTTATTTTATTATGTCTTTCAAAAATATTGCAAAATAAACATTTCTGTCTTTATTTTTAGGTTCATTATTTTGTTATTAAAGTAAATGGAGCCAGATTGACATTATTTTCGAGGAGGGAAAACAGTGTTTTCAAAGCGACACCTGTATTTTGGCAGGGGGGGAGGGGCTCAATGTGCTGGTTGTTTTGGTATGCATCTTTCTTTTTATTGGACATAAACCAATAATGCAGGCAGTACTAGATTAGGTGCGTGGAGGTCCTTTAGCCACAAAGTAAATGATTATTGGAATAAAGAAGTTATTAGAAAGGATAGGCAAATGAATAATCCCCCAACAAGATTATTCCAAAGGCATATCTTCACGTTATCCTGCCGTATTTTTGTATTATGCTGTTATTCTTCCTACCCCTCCACATTCATACACATGAAAGCTGGAATCCACCCTTTGAGGTTTTATGCTGTATCTACCAGTTTATTATATATATATCCAAAGTTCAGAATTTCACAGAAAAATTATGGTATGCATCTTAAATACAAATTTTCTTTTTTATTAAAAACACGAGGCGAGTATGGCTCCCATGTGCAGATAGTTTTAACCACATTTATGTGCAGATATGCAGCATTTGAAAGGATGAAGCTTACACATGTTGAGTCAAGAAGTCTAGCAAGGCCAGATTTTTAGCCTCCCCTCTTTCTCTGGTAGTTGTGATTCACTGGTGTTTTTATTGCATGTGTGAATGCTTGTGCATTAAAGAATAAGTACCAAATGGGCATCTGAGGAATAAATGCCTCTTGCTTCCACCTATTTTAATTTTTTTCTGAAAAAAGTTGGCAGGGACAAAAATTTAGAATAGTATCAGATACCCACTATGAAATATCTGTTTTTATATTTGTTCTATCATGATTGGCTCTTTTTTCAAGTGCATGGCATGTGTGAGACTCCAATGATTTTTAAACATTTTATAGGAAAACGTATTTTCAACCGATTTTAGCCTTCTTTCCCTTTTGTGTTTACTATGAAAGAGACTAGCATCGGTAAATTGACATACTTCGATTACAACTGATTTAAGCACAAATAATTTAACTTGGTCCTTGAGGTTGTCACAGACAAATTGTGCAGGCAGATATGAAGTTCTCTGAGCAGTGCAGACGGGCTGCAAGAGTAGCTCATGGTGCCTTATCAATGATATACAGGAATTTTTCTAGCAGGGATAGGGAGGTGATTATTCCTTTGTATAAGGCAATGGTCAGGCCACACCTTGAGTACTGTATACAGGTCTGGAGACCTCATTTCAAGAAGGATGTAGAGCTGCTGGAACGAGTACAGAGAAGGGCAACAAGGTTAGTGAACGGAACAAAGGATTGCTCTTACGAAGACAGGCTTAAGTTTTGCAAATTACAGTGTCTGGAGACTAAGCACCGGCGAGGTGATCTGATAGAGGTGTACAAAGCCTTGAATGGTTTGAGCATGCTCAATGCTGATGGGATACTGCCTCTTTCTCAGAATAATCTCTTGAGAGGGCATAAATTCAAATTGAGGAAAGACGGATGTAGGATAGATGTGCGGAAATTTGCCTTTAGCCAGCGGGTAGTTGGTTGGTGGAACAGACTTCCATCCCTTGTTGTGGAAGTTGATAGCCTAAATAAATTTAAGGCTCAACTGGACAGGTATTTCGAATGAACGGAGTGGTTCAGGGGAAGGGTTTTTTTTTTTTTTTTTTTGGGTGATGCTGCATAAGCTGCTTTCTTGCATCATATGCCTCTACTAATGCTAATGCTAACAAGCTGCACTTGCTACCTGGGAGTCTAAAACGCTGATGGAACTGATATTCGGGTGACATTCAAGTCAAGTAGACCCAATTTCGGCGAAGTCTGGACGTTCTGTGACAGCCAAATCCTCTGCTTGCACCTTCACAATGGTGGGTCTGTTAGTAATCCTGGGTATAACCTCCATGCACAATCACACTGTGGGTGACCACCCAGGTAAGCAGGGGGTCGAGGTGTGGCACCCACACCACATGGAGGAATGCCGCCCTCTGTGTTACCAGGCAATACTAGGTGGTAGATGACTCATCAACCGGTGCAATACTACAACTTTGCTTATTGGAGGCTTGAAGTGGTGGAACCCATGTTTGGTCTCCAGAGCTAAGTTTGGACGGTCTGTGACAGTCAGTCCTCTGCTTGCACCTTCACAATGGTGGGTCTGTTAGTAATCTTGGGTATAACCTCCATGCACAAGCACGCTGTGGGTGACTACCCAGTTGTGAACCAACGTAAGCAGGGGCCGAGGTGTGGCACCCACACCACACGGAGGAATGCCACTCTCTGTGTTACCAGGCAATACTAGGTGATAGGTGACTCATCAACCGGTGCAATACCACCACTTTGCTTATTGGAGGCTTGAAGTGGTGGAACCCATGTTTAGTCTCTAGAGCTAAGTTCCGGTCAACCCTTCCCCATCTCTTCTATCATGCAGTATGACTGATGACTTTTGAGGTTAGGATGAACATCAAGGCGAGATCCAATCTTCCTTACATTTCGAGGGTACAGCTCTAAAACGGTGTTCGCAGGCCGGCCGCTAATTAGTACACCGGACCGAACCTATTGGTAACTCTTTAAGAGGCTTCCGGATCAGCTAGTGAATAATCTTGCTACCTCTACTCTGCCAGATAGTGACTGTAGGGAGTCCGAGTAGTTTGTATGTGGGGGGGGGGGCATTGCTGAGACCACGTTATGTCAAGGATATGGGTATATTCTTACCATGTGTATGCCATATCCAAAAATTTCATTACTTCATACAGCATGCCCCCCCACACTATTTCTTACTATTGAATACACCATGAATAGTCAAACTAATAGAGTAAGCTTATCTGCGAAAAGATCTAAACCTCTCAAACACTTCCTAGCTCATTTCACAAATATACGTGGTCTCAATTCTAATCTCAACGATGTCTATTTCCACTTGCAATCTGCCAAACCCCATTTACTTTTTCTGAGAGAATCTCAGTTATCGGTTGATTCAACTACCACTCATCTTTGCCAAAATTATTCGCTGTATAATTCCTTTCGCCTCAAAGGTGGCACTTGTGCATATGTCAGTTCTGATATTCCATGTCAGAGAATTGGAAATTTGAAATCTCCTCTCTTCGATTTTCTCTGGCTTAAAATCTCTCTACCTCATTGTGTCAGATTCTTCTGTTGTCTCTACCGTTCTCCCAACTCCACTAATCACTTGGAGCTCTTTGACTTCCTCTCTTTGCAACTTGACTTTCTCCAGGCCAACTTTCCTAACAGTGAGGTAATTTTCCTTGGTGATTTTAATGTTCACATCTCCAGCTGGCTTCTGTTTTCTAGTCACACTGACCCAGCTGGTTGAGATGCTGAGGCTTTTGCAATTATTAATGACCTTGCTCAGATTGTTCATTTGCCTATAAGAATACTGGACAATCCTAACCGTACAGCCAACATGCTTGATCTTTTTCTCACAAACAACCCTTCTGAATACACAGTCGAAGTGAGTGGTCCTTTAGGCACCTCGGGTCACAACTTGGTGATTGTCTCTTCTCCAATGGAGCCCTTATCTCATGGCTATTCCCAACCTCGTTTGGCATTACAAGAATGCAAAAACTTGATTTATTTTCCTTGGTCGGATTACTGTTTCAAAACTTCTGATGTCAGCATTTGCTCAAATCATGTCAGGGAAATTATTCTTCTAGGAATGGAATCCTTTATTCCACACTCCACTATAAAATCTCGTCCTTTATCTAAACCTTGGTTTTCCAATAAATGTGCTAAGGCTGTCCAAGAGAAGGCTGTTCAAGAGAAGGTTGCTAAGGCTGTTCAACAGAAGAATGTTGCATATTTTAATTGGCTTGTTTCCAATTCTTCAGTTTCATTTTCTGCCTACACCAAAGCTCGCAATAACTGTAAAGCAATTATTAATCAGTCCAAACTAAATTTTGAACAGGCTAAGAGTAGAAAACTTGCTTCTTGCCCTAATGGTAGCCAAGCATTCTGGTCTCTTGCCAAAGCTATTGGCTGCAACTTTTGCCCATCTCTGTCAAAACCAGATGGTTCTGTTGTCACTTCAGCCAAGGATAAAGCTGACCTGCTAGCATTCCATTTTTCTTCCAACTCATGTATTAATGATCTTGGTAAAATACCACTCAACATGCTCCATTCAATGCCTCCTATGGTCTTCGGTCAAAAGGATGTCAGAAGGATATTGACGTATCTTGATGCTAAGAAAGCTCCAGGTCCTGATGGTATTTCTCCACTTGTTCTCAAAACCTGTGCTCCTGAACTTACTGCTGTTCTTTGTCGCCTTTTTTCACTTTCTTATTCCAAAGTTGTTTTTCTTTCTGCTTGGAAATTTGCTCATATCCAGCCAGTTTCTAAAAAGGGTGACAAATCCCTCCCATCCAATTGTCATCTTCTACTTCTACTCTTTCTAAAGTAATGGAGAAATCAATTAACCACCAAATCTTAAACTACCTAGAAACCTGTCTAATCAATGATTGCCAGTATGGATTCCATCAGTGTCGATCCACTAGTGATATTATGGCTTATGTTACCCATTTATAGACAAATTCAATGGAAAAGTTCGGTGAAACAAGCAGTAGCTCTTGACATCTGAAAGGCTTTTGATCGTGTTTGGCATAAAGGTCTTCTAAACAAGCTTCCATCTTATGGTTTGCCAACTGTTTTCTGTAATTGGTTATCCAGTTTTCTCTCTGATCACTCACTGAGGGTGATGGTAGATTGCACTCTGTCTTCTAACTTCTCCACTAATGCTGGTGTCCCCCAAGGTTCAGTTCTTTCCCCCACTCTTTTCCTCTTGTATATTAATGACCTTCTTCCATTGACTGGAAATCCTATCCATAGCTTCTAAACAAGCTAGGTCTTCTAAACAAGCTTCCATCTTATGGTTTGCCAACTGTTTTCTGTAATTGGTTATCCAGTTTTCTCTCTGATCACTCACTGAGGGTGATGGTAGATGGCACTCTGTCTTCTAACTTCTCCACTAATGCTGGTGTCCCCCAAGGTTCAGTTCTTTCCCCCACTATTTTCTTCTTGTATATTAATGACCTTCTTCCATTGACTGGAAATCCTATCCATAGCTTTGCCGATAATAGCACATTGCATTCCACTTTCCATTTTCAAAAACCTTGTTCTGCTCAATCAGCTTCAACTTCTCAAATATCCGCTACTAATTCCTTAAATGCTGATCTCCAGGTAATTCTCCAGTGGGGCAAAGACAACTTAGTTGATTTCAATCCTTCTAAAACTCAGTCTTGCCTTATATCTCGCAAAAAGGATTCTTCTACTCCTAGGCTTATCTTTTGTGACACTCTGATTTCTAGGTAAAATGATATAACTCTTTTTGGGATTACCCCGACTTCTAATCTCTCTCTCTTGGCGCCTCCGTAGCCAGGTGGGAAGGAGCAGCAGTGCGTAGCACACGCTTCTTGATTAGACCGGGGTTCGAGCCTGTCAACACCAAATACGGAGGATGCAGAAAAGTCAGGGAATGACCACCGCATATCCCGGAGCAATATGGTCTTAGTTGCTAATGCTCTTAAAAACCAAATAACTAACTAACTCTAATCTCTCTTGGCACAAGCACATTACAAATATTGCTTCCTCTGCATCTAAAAAACTTGGTTTTCTCTTTCGCTCTCTGCGTTACTTTTCTTCCAAACAGCTGTTCACTCTGTACAAATCGCAAATCCGCCCTACCATGGAATACTGTTCCAACATCTGGGGTGGTGCCCCCAAAACCTCTCTCAGGCTTCTAGATTCATTCAGAAGATTGCAGTTAGGTTAATTAATGACTCATCTCTATCAGAGTGTCTACACTTGCTGTCTCATAAACGTACTGTTTATGCTGCATGCCTTTTCTACAGATACTTCCATGGGCACTGTTCTTCTGAATTGGCTTCTATAATTACCGCTCTCTCTTTCAAAACAGTCCGAATGCGCCGCCACCAGCCAAAATCCATTTACTGTCCAACTTCAAACTCACAAAACTGACTTTTCATCTTCTTCATTTATTCATTCAACTGATATTTTCTGGAACAACCCTCCTCCATACGTATTTCCTGAAAATTACAGTCTACAGAAGTGCATGTCTAATGTCAACAAATTATTATTATTATTACTAGACATATAGTGCAAGGAAGCCTGAAGCTTATGCAGCACCAGCCAAAAAAAATTTCTGAGTTACCCTGATAGAGAGAGAGAGAGAGAGTCAGAAGTAGAAGGGAATCACAAAGAAAGAGAAGAATGATGATATCCAGCTCTGGGTCCCGGGGTATGCCAAGCCCATACTCACCAGATGTGAGCCCCTGAGGTTAATATTTTCTTTTATCTTCTCAACCTCCAACCCAAGCATGGTACTAAGTACTATAGGTTCTAATACCTCTCATGTTTGGGGTTTTCATAAAAAAAAAAAAAAAAAAAGAGGAAGGACTTTTTCAGGATTGGAATATGCCTGACTCAGAGATGGTAGACGTGCATAGAAAATGGTGACTTTTTGGAAAAATAACTTTTTATTAATGATTGAGGATATTAATCATTAATATTAATTGATGTTATTATTAATATTAATTGTTATTAATTGATGTAAAAGGCATAGTTGTAGGGATTAAATTTTCTGAGGAAAAAAATAGGAGGCCTTCATATCGCTCCTCATATATTTGCACCGATACTGAATTATCTCTCAATTATTTTTGACAATGCATTTATATGAAAATATCCTATATACAGAGTGGTTGTAAAAAAAAAAAAAAAAAAAAAAAAGCCTCTAGTTAAAAAATGGAAGCAGGGGATCTGGATATTGCAGAATGACTGGACTTTTATGAAATTCGGTCCACTTGATTAGCAATTTGACCTGTATTTATGATTCAGAGATTAAATGACAAATTCAGTATCACACCCTAACCACTTAAAATTGTGTTTTCAGTTTATAGTGGTATATTTTTGGGAGAGTTTTATTTCCCTTGGCCATGTAATCATCAAACTGACACTTAACTAAGGTTGTGTCAATTTGATGATTAGATTGCTTCATTTCTTTAAAACAGTCATTAAGAATTTTAACATTTACAATAAGAACTTGATTAATAAATACTCAAAGAATGAAGTTTTCTTATAAATGGAGTCCTGCTGGGTTTTTTTGTAAAATAATATCAATATTAAAAAAAAAATAGAAATAATGAAGTACAGTGCACTCCCGCTAATCCGAACCCCGGTAATCCGAACGTCCGCCTAATCCGAACACGTTTCGGTCAGCGGAGAGGAAATTTTTTAGTTCGCAAAATATATGTTAAATACGTTAAATTTAAATGGTATTAATGGTACAAAGACATTTAGAATTTCACAAAAAAATTATATTTTATTGTAGTACTGTACTAATACAAAATCAGTGTGTGACATGGCCTATTAAAACTACAGATCAATACTTATTCACTAAAACAGGAACAAAAGCCATTTTTCAGAAGTAACAAACTCTGTTAATTTCTTTTGACGTAACGATGAAAATCGATTAGAAGATGCTATGTTTTGCCACCGGTTACACTCTCCCACAGCTCAGCAACCCAATATACAACATCTTTTAAGTTCACTTGTTTCATTTTCTCATGTAAAGAAAGTGAATTGGTGTTATCTTCTATCAAGGACCTAAGATATTTCTTTCTGTATGCAAGCTTGATAGACTGTAACACCCCCTGGTCCATGGGCTGTAATAACGGTGTTACATTAGGCGGTAAGAAAGCTGCCTTTATATCCCCTGATGTAAACTCGGAAACGTCTGGGTGGGATGGCGCATTGTCTATGAGGAGAATGGCGCGAGGTGGCAAATCATTTTCATTGCTGAAACGTTTCACTGCTGAGACAAATTGATTATGAAACCACTCAATGAAAAGCTGTCCGGTCATCCAAGCTTTTTTTTGACTTTTGTAATGAACTGGAAGATTGTTAATGTTCATATTTTTAAAAGCGCTCTCGGCTTCGCTGATTTAATGATCATCATCAAAGGTAGCTTGTGATTTCCTGAAGCATTACTTCAAGCTATCAACGTCACTCACTCCTTATTCATTTTAAAATCTGGGGTACGCTATTCGGCTAATCCGAACAGGGCTCGGTCCCAATTAGTTCGGACTAGCGGGAGTCCAGTGTAATTAAAAATGAAATTCTATGATGTGCTTTCTGCGAGTATATTGAGAAAAAAACAGCATAAAGGAAATGCCTTTTTTTGTTCTCAATATAATGGACATCATTCAGATTCAAATTGAGACCACATACATTTGTGAAATAAATAAAGTTTTTTGGGAGGTTTAGATCTTTTTGTAGATAAGTTTATACTATTAGTTTGACTATTCATGATGCATTCAACAGATAAAGTAAAAATAGAGGGGGCGGGACATGTTTGAAGTAATGAACTTTTTTCGGATATGGTGTACACAGCAAGACTACCCAGCTCCTTCACATAATACAGTATGTCCTGAACAAGGATCCCCCTCTCCCCCCGCTACATGTACTGTAATGTATTGCTTAAGTACATTACTTGGACTCCTTCCACTCACTAGAAAATTGGAGGTAGCAGTATTATACACAGGCTGATTTGGATTTTTTTTTTTTTTTACCAACAGGTTTGGTCTGGTGGACTGTCTAGTGGCTGGCCTGCTAAAACTGTTTTAGAGCAGTATTCTTGAAATGTAAGGGATATTGGACCTTACCATGTGCCCATCATAACCTCAAAAGATGGCATGCTACGTGAAAGAAGAGATTGGGAGGTTGCTGGAGGTTTGTTCTGGAGATTAAACATGGTTTTCACCACTTGAAGCCTCCAGTAAGTAAAGTGAAGAGTCATCTACCATCTAATATTCCCTCATGACATAGAGGATTGGCCAGTCCTGTGTGATACAGGCATGCACCTTGACACCTGCCATAGGTCAAGTATAAGGGTGCATAAGTACATGTACTGTGATTCAGGACAATACGATTGCTAATTACAGCGCTGCTTGTAATCTCTCTCTTTGTCTGTCTGTTCTTGTGCACTCTTCTGTATAATATCCTAGTGTATAAGCAGAAAATTTATTGAAGTGCTGTATTCATGATCTTACACTTGAGGGGCGAAACAACTAGGGTTACTACCAGTTGCACCATTGTGAAAGTGCAAGCAGGGGATCTGGATATTGTAGAATAACTGGACTTTTCTGAAATTCAGTCCACTTGATTAGCAATTTGGCCTGAATATTAGTTCCATATATTTTAGCCTCCTAGATGGCAGCACTACCTATCATACCTGGAAGAATGTCTGTGTCCAGTCTCAGGGACTGTTTCATATCTTCCATGATATGTAAAAGAGTTATGCTTAATTTGCATTGGTTTTTGATGGTGAAGATATCAAGGGAAGAAGCTAATGTACAAATATAGCATTAGCATTAGTAGAGACATATGATGCAAGAAAGCAAGCTTATGCAGCATCAGCCAAAAAAAAAACAAACTGCTCCCATTTCACCCCTCCGTTCTTTCCAAATACCTGTCCAGCTCAGCCTTAAATTTATTTAAGCTATCAACTTCCACAACAAAGGATGGAAGTCTGTTCCACCAACCAACTACCCTCTGGCTAAATGCAAACTTCCGCACATCTATCCTACAACTGTCTTTCCTCAATTTGAATTTATGCCCTCTCAGGTGATTATTCTGAGCAAGAGGAACAATCCCATCAGCATTGAGCATGCTCAATCCATTCAAGGCCTTATACACCTCAATCAGATCACCTCGCAGGTGCCTAGTCTCCAGACACTATAATTCGCAAAATTTAAGTCTTTCTTGATAAGAGCAACCCTTTGTTCCATTCACTAATCTTGTTGCCCTTCTCTGTACTCATTCCAACAGCTGTACATGCTTCTTAAAATGAGGCCTCCAGACCTGTATACAGTACTCAAGGTGTGGCCTGACCATTGCCTTATACAAGGGGACAATCACCTCCTTATCCCTGCTAGAAAAATTCATATATATCATTGACAAGACACTATGAGCTACTCTTGCATGCACTGCTCAGAAAACTTTATATCTGCCTGCACAATTACCCCCAGGTCCTTTTTGTTCTCTACCATTGTCAGTGTAGTACCACAGAGTTGATACATCACTCTGGGGTTACTGCTTCTCATATTTAATACTTTACATTTGTCAATATTATACTTAATTTGCCACCTCTCAGTACATCTGTTCAATTTTCTAGATCTTGTTGCAGCAGCATACTGTCATTAGTGTCCTTAACAACCCTGCCAACCTTCGTATCGTCTGCAAACTTGGACATTAAGCTTGATATACCATCATCAATATCATTTATAAATACAGAAAACAACAATGGACCCAACACTGAACCCTGTGGGACTCCACTTATAACATTAGTCCACAATGAGCAGTGTCCATTGATTACCACTCTGTCTTCTCCCACTCAACCATCCCTTTATCCCTAGTGGCAATTTGCCTCCAATGCCACACTGCTCCAATTTGTTCAGCAGTCTTCCATGTGCAACAGTATCAAAAGCCTTTCTAAGATCCAAATATATGATATCAAAATTATTCCCTGCATCCAGTTTCTTTGTGACCACATCATTGTATCCAATCAAATTGGTTAGGCAAGACTTTCCCTTAATTTTGTTAAGGGAAAGTCTTGCCTGACTAATTTGATTGGAATTGATTCAAACCATGCTGTGTTTGAGCTATAACTGAAGTCTTGTCTAGATGATCCTGCAGTGCTTCTTTAACCAGTGCCTCCATTAATTTTCCTGGAACAGAAGTTAAACTAACAGGTCTATAATTACTTGTGTTGCCCTTTGATGCTCCTTTGTGAATTGGGGTCACATTTGCACATCACCAGTCCATGGGTACCTCTACTGAGTCCAAAGCTCTCATAATTATGGCTAAGGGTTTGCTTACTTCCTTTGCTGCTTTCTTTAATATAACTGGATAGATCCCGTCCACCCCGGGTGCCTTTCTTATGTTTATCTTCAACAATTTCTCCTTCACTTTCCTCTCAGTTATATTAAAATCATCTAGCTCACTGCCAGAGTTTAACTCACCTCTGGCATTCCCCTCCCTGAATAACTCCTCATGGGTGAATGTAGATGCAAAATACTCATTTAGTTTGTTAGCCACCTGAGCAGGAACATCAACAGTTGAACCATCAAAGCCAGTGGACCAATCTGATTCATCCCTTGCCTTCTAGAGTTTACATAGGTAAAGAACTCCTTGTTTTTCTTTACATCATTTGCCAAGTATTTCTCATAATCTGCCTTTGCCTGCCTAATCTCCTTTGTGACAGACCAGCTTATATCTGTCATAGGCTTCCATGTCACCCATTAATTTATATGAATCCCATGCATTTTTCTTCTCTGCCATATGTCTCATTAGTTCATTTGACATCCATTTATGCCTAAACCTTGAACAGTATTTCTTAGTTGGTATGTAAAGTCTAGTAGCATTCCAAGATAAATTCTTTGAATGCTTCCCATTTTCATTTTGAATTTTCTGTTGGTAACATCATCAGTTAGTCCCACCATATAGAATTTAAATACTGTCTCAGACCACCGTAGTCACCTTCACGAAAGCAAAAAGCCTTCCCTTTACCCCTGATGGTAGTTACCTCTGAGTAAATCCCACTTCAGCACACTGTGATCACTGCCACCTAATGGTTCCTTTATCTGCAAATTCTTAATGCATGAAGAATCACTACTGATAATCAGATCAAGAGTATTACTCCCTCTAGTTGCCTCTCGAACATGCTGATGTAGAAAAGAATCATCCAATAAATCCACAAAAGCCTTGCTAGTGTGTGAGTGACCAACCCCCAAATTCCAGTCAATATCTGGGAAATTAAAATTCCCCATTATAAGACTCTGTGATTTATGGCCCACTCTATTTCCCTGTACAGTTTCTTATTATACTCATCAGAGTCATTAGGCTTATAACACACATCTACTCTCAATTTTGATCTCTCAATGCTATTGTCACAACAAACTGACTCGACACTGCACTGTGCAGCGATGTTGACTGGCTTCACTTCCTTGGTTTTTATGTGTTTCTTAACTAATAGCATAACCCCTCCTCCCTTCCTATACACATCGTACTCCACAAATTCCAGTTCTGCATTCCTTATACCTGTGTGGCACCACGTCTCTGATATCCCAACAATATCTGCCTTTGATGTTGTGAGGAATACCTCAAATTCATCAAATTTATGTACCAAATTCCTAGCATTGGTGTACATGCAAGTATACATGCACCTGTTCCTATTCTTAGCTACCCTAACACAACCCATGTGTTTACTTGTACTGCAATGACTTCCAGCAGTCTCTGAAATACCCTGCATCTTGTTTTCCAGGCTGTTGCTCATTCCAATAGAAGCAGTGCAAGAATCACTTTCATCTCTGCCAGTGGCTACTGTTAATCTATTAGTACTTATATCCCCCCAAGATAGCAGTTTTCCGACCCACCTAACACTGCGATAGCATCAGCAAATATTCTTGCACCCTTTCTATTTAAGTGTATCCCATCCCTGTAGAAGCAGTCTCTCCTGTTAACAAGTACAGACCAGGCTGAAAAAAATTCTGCCCCTTGAGCCTTGCACAATCTTTCCAGGGCCAAATTGATCGACAAGGTTCTCATCATATACTCCCTCCTATTGTGTCTGGGCAGAATTGCAGACACTTTCAAATTCAACCCTAATTCACAACTTTTTTTCAACAGTGACCTGTACTTGTTAAGTAATTCTGCCGATCTCCTTCTCTTAATATCATTAGTGCCAACGTGTACAACAATATCACCTTTTGTGCCCTTAAAAGATGATATCCACTCTACGTCATCATCCTTTGCCCCTGGCAGACATACCCTGGTCCTGTTCTACCTATCCTTTTTACATAGCATAATTCAGTTACCCCATTTCCCTGACAATAGAGTCACCAACAGCTACTAGTTCCTGTGGGACCAGCGCATTCTGCCTTGGGGGTTGCCGCTGTGTTGCGTGATTATCAAGTGCAAGCTCTGGCGTTGATATGGTCAGCTGAGAGCTTGATGGGCCCCCTCAATTTAGATCCTTCCAGGGCATCCACCCTGTACTTCAAGCTCTCATACAGGCCCATAACAATGCTGAGTTGTCACCTCATTTCCTCACACTCCTTACATCGCACACACACACAGTCATCCCCCTTGGCAATATCATGTCCTGTACCTGATTGCTCCACAAACATCAAGCAAGCAGTGGATTTTAAAAGGCTGTGATTCAGAGGGCAACTATCCCTTCCCCCCTCCCTCAGTTCTCCCCTGAGCCACAGCACTCCATTTAGCTTGAGCCTTTTGCTTTGCTGTTCTGGTCTGAGTCATGATTTCGATTCAATTTCAATTTCAGTTCAAAATTATAACCCTAAACTTGTATCCCAACACAGTTGTAACCCTATATATCTATATTTTTTTTTTCAGTATCAAGTATTATTTTCGAGTTTCTTTATATAACTTCCATATCAAGTTATGTATTAATTAATTATGTTATTATTATTATTATTGGCCATATGGTGCAAGGAAGCCTGAGGCTTATGCTTCACCAGCCAAAAAAACTAAAATTTTCTGAATTACCCCGAGAGAGAGAGAAGTCGAAGGGAATCACCAAGAAAAAGAAAAATGATGATATCCAGCTCAGGACCCTGGGTGTGGCAAGCCCATACTTACCAGACATGAGCCCCTGGGGTACGTTTGTAAAATTTAAGTCGTTATATGTATTTAGTTAAAAAGTACAATTTAATTGACAATGAAGTTCAACAAGATTAATAAATTTTACTGTATAATTGATATTATATACTATACTATACTAAGCTAACGCTATCTAGTTCGGGATATAATATTGTATCGTATAACAATGGCGGCAAGTTACGAACGGTAAATCTACGGACACTTAAGTATTAATTAACTTCCAAAATCTTGCTGTCTCAATTCAGAATAAACCAAAGATCTTGACTAGTTCTATAAGCTACTTATAGAAAATAATTTAATATAACAATTAGTCAATAAAGCAGTTAAATATAGCTAAAAAACCTCCTGTTCGCCGGCTCTGCAAAATTTATAAAACGCGTGGATTGGATATCCTTACCGATACTAAGTAATAACCTACAAAATCTCTATCTAAGTTAAAATTTAAACTAAGTATCGTAACTAGGAATTTAAAACTACTCTAGAAAACAAGGTAATATGCCAATTTAAGTTAATAAAACAGAAAAAAACTTCTCTATTTTCCTGAGCCATAAAAACTTCACCTGCACAAGGCTACTTACTCTCACTTAAATCATAATTATATTAATCATATAATTATGATTAATGCTCATTAAAATGGAGTTTTAAGTTTCAGAGCATATTGACTTTAATAGTCAGTTGCCATTTTTCCCTCTAATTACAGTTCAACCTTCCAAATCTGCACTGCTCATTTTCTATGTTCATGAAAATGGGGCAGTCTGGAAAACCACTCAAGAATTAGTAAATTTAGTTCTTGGATTAGCTATTCACCAAGGCAGAGAATTGCAACTCACTTTTGTACGGTGGAGATTTCACTTTACAGCCATCAAAGTTTGTGCAGTGCTCAATAATGTAAAAAATTTGTTGTGTCATGGAATAGTTTATTAGTATCCATAAACAAGATTACAGACTTGTTAGTGATAAACAATGGATTATTTCAGTTTCTGAGCTTAAATGATTTGTACATGAAGAATTAGACTGAGGTAACAAACAGTCCACTGAACATCTCGCTGAACGTTTTAAGAAATTTTATATTTGTAGAAAGAGCAACTTTCGTCTGTTTGTCCATATGCCATCTAATAAGATGGCATATGGTTAAGTGGTTCAGAGGATTTGTGGTCATTCGAAATACACATGCAGGTCATTATTTATTGTGAAAAAGGTGTCAAAGGCACTTGACTGGTGAAGTGATTGTGTGAAACTTTTCACCCTCCAGGATATACTGTAGTAGATGCAGTATCATTTTGCAGGAGAGAAGTGAAAATTCCAAGATCGAACAAGGATCAGGGTTACAGGATTTTGGAGTTTTGACTGTAGTACCTATAAGATGGTACACTATTACTAATTTTGCCTAAGAGCACTTTACTCTTGCTAAATTCAATCTCTATAATTTGTGTTATATGCTGATACTACATGTGAAATATCAAAGTTCAAGTGATGCACTTTTTTTTTTTAACTGTACAGTTTATAGGAAATGAAGCACAAGACAAAGCATATTATGAATACATTCAATGCAACTTTTATTTTCTTATTAATTGCAAAACAAAAGCTACTATAGTCTATTTGTACTATTAATTGTAATTACTTTAACAGTAACAAAACAGCAATTTTTTTTTTTTTACATATAGAGTACAATGCCATCACCAAGGTTCATTCAAAATTCACTTCTTCATTTAAGTCCACTGACATAAATATGATCTACCCTTACTGATATATTTTAAGGAGTGATTATATCACAAGATATGAATTTTTGTCACAGTTTTAAAGCATGTTTACAGAAGGCTCACTGCAAGTCTGCACAAGTAACATGAAAATATTAAGTGGTTATGCCACAAGAATTGCTCTCCACAAAGGAGCAAACTGATATGAAGTACCACAGAGAAACTTTAGCAGACTTGTAAACTGAACTTAAATAGCTAAACTAAATACAGCATTATAACTTTCAAGTTTATGTTCATAGAACAATCATCCCTCATAACTATTTCACTGAAAATCTATGTATTGTCTTGATTTTACAAAATATATTTCTAACATGTTTTTTATACAACACTAATTTATTTGATATTATTATACTAAAATACACATACCAGTTAAGACTTAAGATGTTATCTGAGGTTTTAATTAGTGATTTTAACCTCAGGAAGGTCCTAACTAGTGCCACATTGCACTAGTTTGGACCTTCAATGCAATACACAAGGCAATGAGATAACTGCTTCAGGCATGACTTTTTTTAGGGAAAGGGAAACAAATAGTTTTCCCAAGGTTCTGAAATGATTGCCTTGTGTGTTGTGGTACAAGCCACTAAGATTCAGCAATGTTTTTTAGTTCAAAGTATACTTAAATAAAACTTTTAGTATATTTATACTTGTTTAGTATCCACAAATCTCTATTTTTGGGAGCAATATACACAACTTCATGAAGATCTTATACACCTGTGTACATGTGCAAATCTGCTAAGTTTTATTTCATTTGTATTTCTTTATATTGGTGAAAAATGTACTAAAGAGCTCATTATTCCAATAAACATTATTTCATTTTATAAAAATGAAATAATGTTTATTGGAATACTGTTGCTCTCAAGGTTCCTAAAGTTGTATTTTTAGTAAAAGGGTACCAAGAGTATTTTTAAAACCCAGACTGGTAAATTATGATTCATTTTATAGGAATTAAAATGCCAATGTACAAAAAAAAAAAAAAATTATTATATTACCATGAAATTATCAGTGACACTATACAAATTCACAAGCTTCATATCAGTCACATTATGGTTTATATTTATGTCAATTGTTAATTAAATACCTTTCGAATGACAGTTATTCAATTATTTTTATGCAGTCTAAGTCCATTATGGTGGTACAGCTTATGGAAAACAAACTAGTTTCTGAGGTGGAATATCAAATTAATAGGAATATCAAATCATTTTTATTTCTCCCTCCTTTAGCTATTGTGCACTTCACTCCTTTCATCTACTGCAGCCATAAGTTATAATACCTTTCAAGGAAATGTATTTATTCCCATTTTTTTATTTAATTTTTGAAGCATGACCCATATACCCATGAGTTTTAATGAGTGTTAACAAAGTCAAATATCCAATTAATGATTGAATATTTAATTTTGTTAGCATCTATTCTACTTCTATATTTTCTCTGTAAAAATGAGGTGCTGATTCCTATACAGCATTGTTAATGATGCAATTAAATTTTATATATATCTATGTTGCAGCCAAAGCTAAAAGTGTAGATAGGCAGTTCGAAGTCTGTATAGATTAACCGTGAAGTGCCCAGCGTGGGTTAGATAAAGCCTGGTAAAATTAAATCATGATAATTTTCTTTGCCTGCATCTCAAAACATAGTACAGTCCTGTTATGCTGAATGTAGCTACTGCCATAGAATCTTGCTTCAAAAACAGAATGAAGTCAAATATCTGACATATGTTAATATTTAATGTTAGTAATGAGTATTAGCATTGGCAATGATGCAAGCTTATACAACATCAGCTAAAAAAAAAAAAAAAAATATATATATATATATATAAAACTCTTCCCACATCACCTGGCCATATCTAATAATTTGTTTGTAACACATTCCTCCTAAATACATTTGCTACTGCTTGACTTTAATTCACTGAATTCAAATATCACAGGACTCAATCAATCTAGTTTGGGGAGGGCAGAGACATTTTTGGGCTTCCTTCTCATTATGGCTGAATTAGTCAGCCTCTGGTGAAAGTTACTTGAAAAAAATATCTAGTTTTTCTTCCATCAAATTGGAAGAAATTGGTTCTTAACAGCTAGGTGGATTAAAAAACCCCACACACGTACACTTCCACCAAAAAGCTTGGAATCTCACTTTTCTTAATTTTCAAAATTTTTATTAAAATAGGACCAATTTGTTTATCAGTTTTTAGTAAAATATTTTCTGTTATGTATAAAAATAAAAAAATAAAAAAAACCTAAACAATACTTAGAAATTTCTAGAAAATTTGAGAATATTCCAGAGAGGCACAGAAGACTCCTGAACGTGGCAGAACATTGTAGAAAGATCCTGAATATAAACTGAGGCATAAGGGCTACAACTATAAAATTGAACACCCATCATTAAGATTGTTTGGTGTAGGTTTTGTGTTTCATGATAAACATGGCAAGAAATAAGGCACTGAGCATTAAAAAAAGAAGTGCTATTATAACTCTGTATAAAGAAAATTATTCCATGAGAAGCATTAGTAAAAAACTGGGTGTTTCATTTAAAGAAGTACACAAACTACCATTCGATGATTCAAGGAGACTGGCAGTTTAAAGGAGAAACCACGATCAGGGCGATCACACGTAACAATGGAAGCACAAGATAAGACCGTAATACTGATTTCTAAAAGCAATTGATAACTTACTGCACCTGAAATCCAAGCTGAGTTCAACAGAGAAACTCCCATGTTTCTCTGTTGAACTCAGCAGCTTTACAGTGGATTTGGAGTTTCAACAGAGAAACTCCAAATCCACTGTAAAATTTGCCTTGAACACGCAAGACTTCATGGTGGTGTAGTGATCCAAAAATCCTTATTAAAACTGAAAAATTGAAAGAAATGGTTGGCATAAGCTAAGAGCCATCAACATTGGATAACTGAGGAGCGGCAAAACATACTGTGGATGGATGATCAAAATTTAAAATTTTTGATCCTAGCATAGAATTTATGTGAGATGATTAACTGAAGAAAAAAATGGCACCACACTGTTTAGTGCCTAGTCAAGCACACTAGCAGTTTCATCATGATCTGGAGTTACTTCTGTTTTTCTAGAGGGGGTGACATTGTCAAAATTGAAGGAAATTTAAGAAATGAAGGCTATAAAAACATTCTTGAACATAATGCAATATCCTCTGGACTTTGACTTTGGAGAAGAAATTTTATATTACAACAAGACAATGACCCAAAGCACAGCTTTAAGCTGTGCAGGGACTTTTTAGCAACTAAACAACAGGAGGGGATATTAAAAATTATACTGTGGCCACCCTAATTGCCTGACTTCAACCCAATAAAGCTTTTATGGGATCATTTTGACTATCAAGTGTGTCTGCCTAAACAAAATTTTTGAGAAACCTTGCAGATTGCTTGGAATAATGTTATTCAAGACACTATTATAAATAAAATTAATTGCCAGAATGCATGTCTGTGTAAGGCAGTGATAAAATTTCATGAAGGATGAAGGATATTCTGATGAAAAATTAGTAGTTGTTAATATTAATCATTTGAATATTTTTTGCTGTAGATTTTTCAATGATTAATAAAAATCTTAAAATACTTTGTAGTGTGTTGTATTTTTTTATATTAAACCTTACATTGTCATGACTGATTTCAATAATATTGATGAAACTGTTGTCGTACATTGCAATTCCAAACTTTTAGACAGGCGTGTATGTGAGTCAACCAACAGTGAATGTGTTAAATTGATTCAAACTACTGATTTCCGGAACACTAGATGGAAGTTTGTTCCAACAATCAACTACCTGGTGTCTGAAAGCAAATTTTTGATATATTGTGATCTACCCTCACTGATATATCTTTCGAGTGATTATATCACAAGATATGAATTTTTGTCAGAGTTTTAAGCATGTTTATAGAAGACTCACTACAAACCCCCTGTAAGCCCCCTGCTAAAATTCCAAAGATGATCAAGCTGCTCTAGTGCTACACTCTAATAAATAGCACTTTTCAAATGAGTACAAGTTTTGCTACTTATTAACACTATCGTGTTACAACCAAGGAAGAAAGTTATGACAATAATTAGGCTAAAATGCTGAATATGTCTTTTCAGTGTGTATTCTTTTGCAATGTTTTCTTAGATCTGATTTATGATGAATATTGTAAAGAGAACGGGAAAGTAATGACTCCTATTGTGTTTTCTTTAAGCTCACTACATCTGAGTGAGCATTAAGTACTAGAATGTTAGTTTTCTAACATTCGTTTTCATAATTATAGCTTAATCCTTAATTGTGCTGGTAGTCTGTTAGACTCCAGCATTTGTTTACTTGTAATTTTAATAATAATGGTTGCCAGATAATGTTAGGCATCTAGGTATTCTCTCTAGTACTGAAACTTGAGCTGCCAGTGTGCTGTGTAATTTTGAGGTTTGCAACCGTTAGCAATGTGCATTGGTCTGTTGCATGCATATATGTTACTCTGCAAAATCTAATGACATTATGTGATGTTACTTGTCTTCAAAGTTGATAAAGGAGCACATTGCTCTGCGAGCTTCTTAGTGTTTTTTTTTTTTTTTTTATTGCTTTTAAAAGTGACTGTATATTTTATTCCTATCTGTCTTAGCTTCTCTTCTTCATAGTTTCCATATATTGTACTTTATTTTTCACTGTATTTTTAATCACGTTTCATTTTATATTTTGTCAGTAGTTACATGATTTGTTTCAGTATGCTTATTCTCCTTTGCACAAGGCCTTTTTGATAATAATTTTTTTGAAGTGTTTATTTTGCTCTTTTTAGAAGTGGTGTTGCCCATTGTACCCCATCAGCAGTTAAATGTATTTTTCTGAGGCTTTTTTTATAAGAGTGTTTTTTATTTTTCAATAAATATTTTTGAAAGAAGTTTTTTGATTTTTTTATTCCAAGTAACAGGAATATGTCTGAGGCTGAAATTTTCGACCTGCTGTCTTTTGAAGCTAAAAGTTCTGCTGATAAAGATCATATCAACCAGCAGTCTTCTTCACAGGAAGCTGCTAACAGTGAATTCTTCCATTTCAGCTACTCGATTGAACCACAAAGACATCCTTGAAAATGATATGGAGATGCATGAAAACTATCTTGCTCAATGTATATTTTGTGACAGATTAGAATTTTTTTAGCATTAGTTGAGGCATATAATGCAAGGAAGCAAGCTTATACAGCATCTGCCAAAAAAAACAATCCTTCAAATTTAACCCATCTGGTCACTCCAAATGTTTATCTAGTTCAGCCTTAAATTTATTTAAGCTATCAACTTCCACAACAACAGATGGAAGTCTGTTCCAGCAATCAACTACCCACTGGCTACACATCTATTCTACAATTGTCTTTCCTCAATTTGAATCTATGCCCCCTCAGGTTCTTACTATCTGAGCAAGTGGAAGAATCCCATCAGCATTGAGCCTGCTCAAACCATTCAAGGCCTTACACACCTCAATCAGATCACCATGCAGGTGCCTAGTCTCTAACTTAACCTTTCTTCGTAAGAGCACCCCTTTGTTCCTCTCACCAATCTTGTTGCCTTTCTCTGTACTCATTCTAGCAACTCTACATCCTTCCTAAAATGAAGCCTCGAGATCTATATGCAGTACTCAAGGTATGGCTTGACCATTGCCTTACACAAGGGGATAATCACCTCCTTATCCCTGTTAGCAAAATTCCTATATATCATTGAGAAGACTCCATGACTTGCTCTGGCAGCCCATCTGCACTGCTCGGAGAACTTCATATCTGACTGCACAATTACTCCCAGATCTTTTTCATTCTCCATCTCCCTGAATGTAATACCACACAGTTGGTACGTTTCTCTTGGGTTTTACTGCTACCCATATGCAGTACTTTGCATTTGTCAATGTTAAACTTCAGTTGCCACTTCTCAGCACATCTGCCTACCTTTTC
Source organism: Mastigoproctus giganteus (assembly GCF_048544385.1). Lineage (NCBI taxonomy): Eukaryota > Metazoa > Arthropoda > Arachnida > Uropygi > Thelyphonidae > Mastigoproctus > Mastigoproctus giganteus. The sequence goes on from NC_143585.1 coordinate 45,896,696, forward strand.
TAGATCTTGTTGCAGTAGCAGATTCTTTATTGTGGATAAAAATGTAAAAATATAATTAAAAACGTTAATATAAGGCTCCTTATTTTCCTATACAAAAGGAAATGATATATTGAACTGCAAGCAGTCATAAGTTTGCTATACTTTTCAAGAATCATGAAATATTGTAAAGAAGATGACCTTAGTCTGTTTGCTTCAGATAGCACAGGAAGAGATATTTTTAATGTTATTTTTGTTCATTCTTTTGGGGACTCATCGATTGTGCTTCTACCAGAGTGCACTAAAAAGAAGTAGTAAAACTTGCAATTTGTGATACACAAACCAGAGATCCCATAGGAATTCTAGTCTCACCACAATCAAGTAGTTGTAAATTCTGTTTGTTCATTTTGTTTCTTTTTAAATTTAAAAAAAATTTCACATCATTCTAAAATTGTGAGCAATCAAGCCTTCATTGTGATCACATAATTAACATTCATTATTTCTAAGTTTTCAAACACTTTTCTAATGTTAACCTTTCATTTATGTAGTTTTATCAAAATACTGTAAAATATGTTCCTAAGGTGATTTACATAAATGTGACATAATTTATGTATACTATGTCCTACCTTTATCCTGTGAATGTTTTTAAAATAAAATTGTTTCTTAGATAGTGTACTGCCTGGTGTCTGACGGATCTCACCAGCACAATTAAGTGTTAGTCTTACACATGGTAAGGCAGCAGCATATTAGAAAATGGAAGACTTGACTTGAGATTAAAATAACAGGCAGTAACAAAATTCTGTCACTGTAGGTACGAGTTTGATTGACCCTTAGAATATGAAATCACTGCAGTTTCAACCTTTGCTAGCAGGTTTTATTTAAGATCTTAATGCAGGGGTGTGTAGGGTTTAGGTGAGCTTGTTTAAGGAGTAAGTAGGAGACAGATTTACCAAAAGGCAGAGTAGGAAGTTGACAATGGGTGGCTGCTCAAATGTGTACGAGTGTAAGCAGCTGATGGTATAAATGTTCCCCATTATGTGCAGCATGAAAATGTCTTCAAAAGTTACCTGACACAGAGTTACAAACTATAAAAGCTTAAAAAAAATAAAGCTTAAAGAAGAGGCAGTATACACCTTTTGTTTTGACTTGTTGGAATTTCGTGAAACAGATCTTCCTTTAAAGCTCATTTTCAATGATGAAATTAAATTGTATTTTACTTTTCCTAGAATGTTAAATATCATAGGTTTATCATCTGCAGAGGGGATATAAAATTTAAAGTTCACTGCAGAATATGCCCTATGTATACAGGTTTGTTCTTTGGAGAGTTAGGATGTTGCAGGTGCATTAGTAATTTAAGCTATATTGCACTGTATATGTCAGTAAATTGCAAGTGTCTGGTCATTTGACTGTTTGCAGGAGGTAAAAACCATGCTACCCTCACCTGAGACCAAGTAACTTAGCCATGTTGTAAAAAGCCATAAAATCCCTCACATCATTGATGGGATTTGAACCCAGGTTTTTTCCATCCACTGTGGGGAGGAAAATATCTGGGTTCATAGAATTGCTGTTCTACGAACCCAGGTTCTTTAATTCTATGAACTGTGCAACCTATGAGGGCATTCTTTGGGGAAATATACAGGCTTGCATATATAAATACATATAGGCTTGTTCTTTAGAGGGCAAACTTTTAGGAGCAATACACCATGATATGTTAGAAGATTGGCTCGTGTCATAGAACTTCAAGGAATACTGCTGTTCCAGCAAGATCCTCCAAATTACCATCAAAAGAGATGAAATATTTCACTGATCAAAAGATGGAAGAAAGACAGACTCACCTATCTATGTCAAAGGACAAGTTTACCTGTAACCTTTACTTTAAAATATTTATAACCTGAAGGAATGTATATATTCTGTCAAGGAATGCATATATTTTGTCAGTTGCCAACAGCAGCTGACAGAAACTCAATGAGCAGCTTATAACATGAATACTGTGAAATCTTATCTTCCTTCGTGGATTAGGCGATCCGCCTGTTCCGATCTCGAAGAGGTCTGCCCATCTTTTCTTTGGTCTTCCTCTGTCTCTTTTTCCTTTTTGCTCTATATGTATAAGCTAATTTAGGGAATCTATTATCTTTCATTCTTTCTACATGTTCTTTCCATCTTTGTCTATATTCCATAATTTTGTCATTGAGTAAATCTTTAATTCCTTTCTAATATTTACATTTGGTATTTTATCTAATTTTGTACATCCTTTAACATATCTTAAAAATTTCATTTCTGCAGCTTGTATTCTATTAATGTCTCTTTGTTTCGGTATCCATGTTTCAGAACCATAAAGAAGTGTTGGTATTGCCATTACTTTGTAAAATTTCAATTGTGTTTCTTTCCTTGTTTTCTTAGCCAGAGTTCTTTTCATTGTTCCACACATATTTTGAAACTTTGCCAATTTTTTGGTTCATATCTTCATTGACATCATATGTTATATCACATCCTGGATATTTAAAATGTTTTACTTGTTCTAATATTTTATTGTCTATAACTATTTTTGCTCTCACTGTATTTTTCCCTTTAAAAGCCATTGTTCTAGTTTTTCATCGTTGATATTTTAACTTTATATTCTTCTGTTATTTGGTTTAATTTAAATACTGCTCTTTGTAAATTATCTTCACTATCTTGAATAATTACTTGATCATCTGCAAATAACAGTGTATTTATCCTATTTTTGTATTTAAATATATACCTGTATTAATTTCTTCTTTCCATTTACATATCATATCCTCAATATATATGTTAAACAGCATTGGTGACAAGTTACATCCTAGTCTAACTCCTTGATTTATTATACTTTCTTCTGTTAATTTATTACCTGTATCTATTACTATTTTTGTTGCTTGATATAAACTCTGTATTATTTTTGTAAGATGCTTTGAAAACATATGAAATCTTTATATGTTTATATGGTGATTGATGGGGTTCACATCGTATTTTTAGCTTGTTTTTAAATGTCACAGAAAAAAAAAAAAGAAGATATTTTCCTCTTGACTTATTTATATATTGTTCTAAGCTGTTTAGAGAATGGCATCCTGGGAAAGACGTTTCATTAAGGATCACTAGAGTTGAGAGAGATACCCCTAAATGGTACCCTGACACATTGGCAAGTTGGGGCACCAACATGCCATTTAGATGCACTCAATAAAATGTATAATTTCCTCACAGGGTAGGGAGTAATAGTAAGTGCAGTAATGGTCAACAGATCATTCCACGTGTATTCTTGTGCATGTGACATCAATATTTATCCAAAACAAATCATGCAGATCCAGCAGTGATTCAAATGGTATTGAGTAGGAGATTTTGGCACATCCACTGCATGGTCCCAGACTTTCCCTATCAAGTCTACTACCTCTTTGGGCCACTAAAATATCTGTTATGATTCCAATTTTTCCTAGAATAGAATTTTTTGGCTTGTAGTTTCCTGACAAATTAGGTATCAGGAAACTATTCGTTCATTTGTCTGCCAGCAGAACAAGTGCATTCTTAAACTGCACTGGTAATTTCATAGAAAAATAAATGTTACGATGCCTATAATCTACATGCTGTCATCATCTTTTATAGTAACCCTGCATATATACAGTTAAAATGATACTGTTACCAGTTTATATTATTATTAGTTGCTACTGGATAAAGTGAATGAAATACTCTTTAGGTCAAAAGCAAATAATGTTAAACTGAGAAAAATAACTAAGCTGTTAGGGATATAAATAGAAGTGAACAATTTTATCAGAGGACAACTTTCTTAATAAAATTAAATGGCTAAAAATGTAGCACTTTTGACGTAGCATTGCTTCTTTTTTATTCTTATCCTATCACTATCTCTTCCTTTCTGCTGGTCAAAAATACTTTTCCTTCTTACCGATTATCACATTCGGTGATGTGATAATCTATTGTATAAAGTATTATATATTCTGAATGTAAATTTTATACAATGCAAAATTATCTAAATATAAACATTGATGAAAATAAAAATTTATGAGTAGGAATCATATAAACTGGAGGATAGAGTTAGCAAAAACTCTTATTTTATACTGTAGTTTAAAAATCAGTAATCATTTCTGGCTTTAGACATCCATAGAATTTACAGGGAATGGTAAGCTTTAGACCGGGGGACAGTCTTGTCTTGTGTTTTTTGTAAATAAACACTTTAAAATTTTTTCTTTCATACAGGAATAAAAATGTATGCCACAAATTAAAATGGTATGTTAATTATATTCTAAAAATGCTTAATATTTGTAGCATAATATAGAGTGTAAAGTTAAAATAGAATGATATTAATAAAATATATAAAAATAATTCTCAAATTTTATTCTACTAATTATTTTATTTAATTTTATGTTTCTAGGTACAGTATCCATTATAAACATGAGCAATGACTAGCATGCATAAATAACTTTAATGTCAAGTTCTGCTCACCACTGAAGTTCTTTTATGTAAAAGTGGCAAAATTCAGCAAAAATGGCTCATCTCTCTCTCTCTCTCACGCATGCACACACACACACACACACACACACAGTAAAACAAATTACATTATTTTCATGCAGAAGTCTGCATTATTTTATTATAATAAGTTACTTTTTTCAAAAGCCCATTTATTTTACTTAAATATCATTAACACAGGTTTGGCAAAAACATCATCTGTCATATCTAATACTGCTTATTATCCTTTATGAAAAGCTTTTATATATAGATATTTTATATCATTAAGAAAAGGGGAAAATCAATTTTTAAAAAATTGTAAAATTCCATTTTTTTGGAATGCTACCTTTTTAATGGAGGTGCCATTTTTGAAAAATGAAGTAAACAGTTGAGCTTGGTAATCAAACATTTCTTCACTCTTTATGATTTCTGTTATTGCAGGATCTTTATGCTGTCCTCACTTATGTACCTTCACAGTCACTAATAAAAGCGAAAATGATGAACACAAAACCATGATTTATTTCCCATTGCATTGCTTACATACAGTATTTATATTTCCGTAAAATTATTAGGGCATACAAATTTCTGTTATTGTAGAAACTACATTTTTAAAGAATGAATTTGACAATGAACCCTATATACTAATTGCACTCTAGTAAAATCCTACAAATATGGAATATTACTATAGTACAATTAGCAAAACAATATCCCTGGCCATTTTTCCAGCCATGGAGGAAATTTTGCCTTCATATTATGTACTTTGCTGTTAGTATGTATATCTTCGATAAACAAATAAAAATTTATTTATTTATATTTGTCTTCATTAAACTGTCAAGGTTATGTTTTAAGAATGCAAAAGAATGCCATTAAACAAACTGCTTTATTTAATGAAACAGAAAAAAGTGGATTGTTAAACAATGCTTTTAAACTTTTAAAAAGTAGACTGATAAATAAATATAACGGCCTACCATGATCAAATTATTTTATAATATAAAATAATTTGGTTGCCATGGTTTTAACTGTGAATATTCCACTAACCTCTTAGTAACTGAAAAATGGCAGCTGACGTTTAACATTGATAAATGCAACATATATGTACTGCATTTGGGTAACATTAATCAGAATACCATACCAGTTCAGTGGCAGCACCTACAGGTAATTATTCAGTCCAGCATGAAGTTGTCTTCATGCTGGACTTTAAATTTTAATTATTCATGACTTCAATTTTTTCTTTAATTATTCATGTCCAGCATGAAGTAGGGCAATGGTTAGACTGCATCTTGGGTACTGAATATAGGTTTGGAGCCTCATTTCAGGATGGATGCAAATATGTTGGAATGGATGCAGAGAAGAGCAATAATATTTTTCAGGGACACAGAAGGGTATTTTTACCAAGAAAAACTTGAGTTCTGCAAATTGCAGCAGCTGGAAACTATGCATCTGCAAGAAGATATAATCGAAGACCTGATTTAAAGTTTCAAATGGATTGAATAAACTGAATGCTGATGGCAGCCTTCTCTTTCTTGGATGACTTATGGGGACATAAATTTAAAATGGAAAAGAATGGTTGCAGGACAGATGTGTAGAAATTTGCTTCCAGCCAGAGAGTGATTAATCATTGGAATTAATATTCAAATTGGGTTATAGAAAGTAGGTAGTTTGAATAAATTTAAAGTGGATTAAGCAAATTATCAGAAGAGTTGGACAAATGAAGTTGGTAGCATTCCCTCCCCACCCCTGATGGTTTATGCCATATAAGCTTGCTTCCTTATATCATTGTGCCACTACTACTACTAATAATAATCAAAAAGTCACTATCCCATAAGTTTATTGAATCAATTCATTTGATGCTTTTTAAAATATAATACCGATTTACACTTATACAAATGTTTCATGGAAACCTTTTCTACTTTTTTAGTTTATCGATGCTATTGCTCCTGCACTTTCACAGTAACTAGGCAATATTAGTACTGTCAATTCTGTTATTTTGGAATTCTGTTTAGAATTGGATCCTCCACCACTGATACATAATAAGCTTTCCAGAGTCAAGTTCATGAATACTGAAATTCAAGTTCAAGAAATTTTTTGGTGTCATCTGTATAGAATCTGGATATGGAATATCCCAGATGCACAACAACCTGGCAGACAGCATGCTCCTAATAGCACTTAGAAAAACATTGAATAAGGGCATGACTAATGTTAATTACATAACATCACCTTATAATGATGCTAGTTTGTAAGGAGAGATGATGGTCAGAAGAATGCTTTAACATTTAATTTCAAACCTAGCAGAATGCAGTCATTAAATGTGCATCACTTGAACATTTCATACTGCAAGTAGATGGATTTTTAATTTCCTAATATCACTTTGCATTCAATGTGAATTCTGTTAATTACATTACTAATTATACCAAACTTAATTTAGTTATTAATTAAAAAGTTACCACTTTGAGTGTTGCATTTTTTAAAACAAGAAACAGAAATGTTGAACTCTTCTGTGCTAAATATATTCATATAAGTTTACAAATAACTTCAAGAATGACAACTTTTAAAAAATTATTTAGCTTAATTGTACAAAACACTAAGGTCATATAGCTTCATTATTTGATGATTTTATTCAGTCTTTACTCTTCTTTTTCTTTAAATATTCATTTAGAGAAAATGAAAACAGTCACTGGTCCTAAGAGTCATAATGGACTTAATAATGGCCATAACTGTGAAGGTGATTCTTCTTTTTAAAACAATACCATATTTACTTGTAAGATTATTTCCATCATATTTTAATTTTCTGATTCTTGAATTTCTACAAGACATACTTAAGTAAAAATATTTGTTTCCAGTGTTTGAGTTTTCAAAAGTCCTTCCAAGAAAACACATCTGTCAATACTCTTGTCAACCACTGACATTTAGAGAACCTCACACATATTAACCATCTATCAATTCAGGTAATGGAAAAATTCCACTGAAAAAATATAATATAACTCAGCTTAATATTTTCATGGTATTTTTAATGCTGCACCCTATGTTTGTTTATTTCACTGTTTTCATGATGAATCAATAGATGCTACCACTGCCAAGTGTTTAAGTACAAAGGAAGAACGCAAATAGTTGGAGACATTATCCAGGCTCACTATCATATGAGAGGTGGGTAAGCAAGTACCTGCTGCATACTTGCTCCAAAAGTAAATGATTTTTCTATTGTTTTTCTATCAATTGAATATTAAAAACATAATATTTTAGGAGCAGGATGCTCCCACATATGTGCTCAATTGGATATTGAGTTCAAAATTAATGTACTGAATTACTCTGAAGTATAGCTCACAGAAACAATTCACTTTGTATGCTTACTGTTTTTAACAATTTATCTGTTATTGTTTTTGCTTATCTTTAAGCTTTGTCATTGTGGAATCAGAGAAAACTTCCATGCAAGGAAAGGGTGCAGTTATATAAATTGTAGATGTGGTATGAAAAAAAAAACAAAAAAAACCTTGGGTATATATTTACAGTCCTCATAACTATAAACACCATGACGAGAAATTTCAGTAGACCTATGAATTTTTGAATATAAACTTTCCTAGAATTCGGTTTTTCTCATTATTTTTACTAATTTTGAATGAATCTGGAATTTAGTGTTTAATAAAAATTTTAGAATATTATCATTCTCAGTAATTTTTATAAAAAAAACAAAAAAAAAAAAAAAAATCTACCAATTCTGATATGTACTTATCAAAAAAAAAAAAAAATATATATATATATATTTGAAGGTTATGTAGACACTGATGCCTCAACATAATAATGAAATATAAAGCCAGTTATGACGAAATGATTGCAGCACTAATTTACAGAACACAGTTGAAAAGTCAAAAAAATATAACGGTTCCAAAAGTGAACAAAATGAACTAAAAAATAAGCTAACAAATACAAATCAGTTTCAGTGTAACAATTCTTCACAACTTTGGTATCATATTCTTAATGGCAATAATCATTAAAAAAAAAAAAAAAATTCAAAACCAAAGTGGCCATGTGGGCTGATTTTCATAAAATATTTAAAAGCTTATAACATGGTTGCAAAGGAACTTAAACAGATAAAATATTAAAAACATGCTATATTTGCAAAAAATTATTTCATGCAAAAAGAAGGTGAAAGCAATCAAACATTCACTAGTATAATTAATGACAGGTATTTAATTTATCATACTAGAAATCTGAATGCATATATATAAATTTTCCTAATTAAAAAAAATAAACATTTACTAAAAAAATGAGATGAACACTCAATTCATTATTCAAATTTTTTTCATATTCTGTCTTGGTTACACAATCTCTTCACTTTAAATTTTATTTTCTTTAAGAATATTTTAATACAGTTCAGTAAAATAAATTCACTTATTCTGTTTAGTTTACTCCTAAGTTTGTATTATAAGAAGTGTGACTAGAAACATTTGAAAGGTGATTACATTTATTGTAAGTTATTTACAACTGACTGTTTAAACAAAATAAAATGCTAACTTTGATTTAATTTCTACGTTTTAAGCATACTGAAACATTTGTCTTAAGTAATAACTGAGTGATAAAATATAAATAAACATTTTTAACTGTGACAATATAAAGGTAACTCTTGAGGATATACTGTTGAGTTACAGTAGACAGTCAAAATAATAATACTTTTCCATTTATTTTTACTTCTCTGTATTATGTTGCTTTCACACATATGGAGGAATAACAGTTCCAGTACATTTGTGTGGGCTGGGGGGGGGGGAGAAGAGGATTAAAGATACAATAAAGTAAAAAAAAAAAAAAAGAAAGGTAAAGTGCAGCCATTATCAACCCACTGTAGGATGGAAGCCACCTCAACAATTCCTTCTGAGGGAAATGGACCATAATCTGCCACGCTGGTCCAGTGCGGGTTGGCAGATCGACCGTATTCAGCAGTCAGGGGCTTGAACCCCGGTCTACTCAAAGAGTGTGTGCTACTGCACACCTGCTTCTGACCACTCGGCTACGGAGGCGTATACAATAAAGTACAAGTTTACAGTAAAATTTTGACTATTTATAATTAATTATAAAATAAATCATCTTTTAATATAAGAAAAGAAAGAAAATTCCACTCTGACTACAAAGAAGGGAATACTAATTTCCGTCATATATTCTTAGACATTAATGCACTTGCACAGGTCCATGCATAGGTAACATAGGCAGCTGCCCATGGCCCAAAAAACTCAAAGGTGCCAAATAAGTTCTGAACTATCTATGAGTTTGTCTAAATAAACTAAGAGATGGGTGTGGTTAGAAGATGCACTTGTCATAATTCTGTTATCCTGCAACTACACATATTAGCCTATTACCTAATGATATATCATTAAATATAATGTATCTTTAACATGGGCAAAGCTTCCTTAATAGATATTCACCAGAAATCAAAGCACAAAATAAATTATATTATTGTTTTAGTAGGCTGACATTATTTGAACTCTTTTTTTTTTTTTTTTTTAGTGGGTTGGGGGGATATCCTGAAGTGCAGTATTAAAGCTGTAAAACTAAACAAACTTGAAATTTTTATTTATTTTATTTTTTTATGAAACCCCAAACACAAGAGGTATTAGACCTCTTGTGTTTGGGGTTCTATAGCACTTAGTACTGTGCATGGGTTGAAGGGTGAGAAGATGAAAGAAGATATTTGTTGACATTAGACTTGAACTTCTGTAGATTGCAATTTTCAGGAAAAATGTATGAAGGAAGGTTGTTCCAGAAAACAGAAGTTGAATGAATAAATGAGGAAGAAGAAAAGTTGGTTCTCTGAGATTGAAGTTGGACAGTAAAAGGATGGTATTAAAGGGTATTAACTATTTACAAAAAAAAGGAGATGAAAGAAGACAATACTTTGAAATAAAACAGTGTAATGCACAAAGGTTCCTGCCCCCACTTTGGATGGGGCAGGAACCTTGGTGCACTATACTAGATTGCTATGCCTCACTTACAGCAGGTTATGTTCCTAGAAAGATGCTATAAGTTAAAATTGATGTAATCTGAATGTGATCTTTCACACAGAAAAAAAAATGATATAACTGGAAATAAGTTCTTCCTGACTAACATTTCTGTCTACTATGGAACATTTTATAGATATGCATACATTGTATTTAATTGACTGCCAATCATATATAAATTATGTAACTTCTGTAATTCACTCTCATTAAGTACCATCACTGTTCTCTTCACTTATAATGCAGTAGTTTTTCAGCTCAGAGGCATAGTATATATGTAGCAATATAGTTTGATAGAGCTATAATGCTCAATGCGTTCTATGTTGATATCAATTTGTAAAAGAATAAGAGTTTACCTCAATATGATATGTAGAACACATCCATATGATACTCTCCAGAAATTAAAACAAAAACAATTAAAAAATCGAAAATCTTACATTATAGTAAGAAATAATTAACAATAATTAAAAATCAATTTAACACAATTAAAAATTAAGTCAAAAATTAATTTAACGAAAAAAATTGCAAAACGATTCCTTCCTGAAGCTGACAATGCTATTTGATCATATGTGGTGATCACAGGAATGAAAATTCATTTCTGGGATCACAACAATGAAAATGAGCAGTCAGCTTCAAGAAAGGAAAATCGTTTTGCAATTTTTTTCATTAAATTAATTTATGACTTAATTTTTAATTGTGTTAAATTGTGTTCATTTGATTTTTAACTATTGTTAATTATTTCTTACTATAATATAAGATTTTCGAATTTTTAATTGTTTTTGTTTTAATTTCTGGAGAGTATCATATGGAGTTAAACTCTTATTCTTTTACAAAGCAGCAATATAGTGTAATGCACCAAAGTCTCCACGCCCATCCAAAATGGAGCTAGCTCCAAATGTCCCTGACATATCAAACCAATAAAATTAATGACAGGAAGCTTGAAACTGAATTTTGTGCTGAGGCCCACAAGAGTTTTATATGCCACTGCAGCTACATTTCTTTGCACTACTTCAAAACTGCTTTAACAACAGTGCATTTTTTGCGCAAATGTTTAGTACTGGAATGCTTTGGGATGCAGTCTGACTGGACATACTATTTTTTTTTTATTTTTTTTTGTACATAGAACCAGAAGTGCACTGAGTTGGCATTGTGCCTTTTGTACTGGTCAGACTGCTATGAGCGTGTTTTAAACATCTTTTGAAAATGTTTTTTTTTTTTTTTTTTCTATTAATGACATTGTTTGATTTTTTTAAATGAATTTTTTATTTATGTACATTGTTTCCTTATTATATCTGTACTGGTGCTGTATTTCTGTTTGGTGAAATATAAGATAGTGTGGTCAGACTGCTCAGTATGTGTGTGTGTGTGTGAGAGAGAGAGAGAGAGAGAGAGAGAGAGAGAGAGAGAGATTACCATAAGTAATAACACGGGTGGAAATTCTAGTGAAGTGCATAAGTGTAGATCAAGGACTTCCTGCAAAACCATCCCTATATGTGGGTTAAAACCAACACAGAAAAAAAGAGATTAAAGAACTAAATTTAAGAAACAGTTGCCTTAAAGTTTAGCTAGCTTACGTTTTTGGCTAATTTGCTTCATAGAGAGAGAGAGAGAGAGAGGACAGACTGGTGCATTCTCTCCTTATAATAGAGAAGGAAGTCCATATCTTACCTTGAGAAAAACAGGGGGTTTCATAAAGAAGAAAAGAGAGTTGGGGAGTGAAGACTGTTGAAGCATTCCTTGAATACTTTTAACAGTTTCAAAAGGTGGAAAAGGAAGGAAATAGAATATAAACAGAATGCTATTAGAATACTCTTGGTTTGTAAGGACTGGCCTCCAGCAGATATTCCAGTAAAAGGCATAGTATGGTATAAGCCCTTGAGTTAGTGTACGCATTGTAAGTATTTTAACTTGGCCCAAAATTAATGTTTTAATGCTCTTTTTGCTGTGCAGATAGCCACAAATTGAATTTGCATCTAAAGTTATGAAAATTTCCTTTCAATTTTGTTCTGGCAAAGTTTGGAATGATTTTAAGAATGAAGATATTTAGTTATGTTTTTTTTTTTAATACTAAATAATTCTGTTTTCATTAAACTAGAAATGTTCAGTTGAGAGTTGGGGGGGCTCTCAAGGATCACTATTAGTATACTCTTTCTAGTCTCATGATTTCCTTCCTTTTCCACCTTTGAAATTAACAGATTATTCAAGAGTGACAAAGCTATTCTATTATTCTTTCCCCACCTTCATTTTTATGAAACTTACCTATACTTCTGAGGTAACATATGGACTTTTCTTACTCATGATATGGAGAGAACTTACCAATTGCCTTGCAAGACTGCTTTAGCCAAAAATTTAAAGTATCTAATTTTAAGATCAGTTTTTCTTTATATGAGGATGCCCAGTTTATGAGAAGTTAAGGGCACTGTTTTAATTTAGGTTTAAGGTTACTGTTTTTCTTTAATTTAGTTCCTTGTTCTCTTTACACTATACATTGGCGTCAACATTACACAAAGGGAGAATGTGTAGTTTAAATTCTTTTTTTATTTTAATTTATTTAATTTTGTAGTTAGCTGCAATGTACACTGCATCTCTATATATGTCAACCCTCTGATGCCAATGTAATTTATCTGGTTTTGATTTCTTTAAGATTGTGATTAATGAAGCATTGCTCACATTGAGAATCTTTTGAAAGTTTACAAAATAAACAAATTTTCATTACTTAATTGTATATATTAAAAATATGCGATTTATTACATCTTATGTTTTAGTCTTTCTTAATTTAGTGTATATGTGTGCCAAACTCTCAAATACAGCCCTGCACTGGCAACATGTACAAATAAAAGGCAAACACTCAATCTTCTTCCTATTTTCTTGTATTGACAAAGATGGTTACAGCAGATACATAATGCTAGCTATAAAACAAGCTTACTTCATATAAATATTCACTTAAATCTCGAATATACACATGTAAGCTAGTACTGTACAGTTTGAATTTGTTACCTATATAGTTTTTATTATGATATGAAATTGGGTTTATTTACAATTTTAAGTACTACTTCTATGAGATTAGAAAGTTCTTACATAACACAATATAGGAATAGATCTAAGTTTTTTTTTTTTTTTATTTACAGCAATTTATTTTCTTATTTCTTTTAAATAAATTTAATTAATTCAATTAACATACACTATATAACATGAACTAAAATTTTAGTACAGAGATATCTGCAAATAAAGGCTATAAAAATATGGAACTTTTTAATTATTTCACTTATTGAAATTCATGCAACTTCAATGTGTTGACTGCCTATGTCAAGATTGATTGAATGTGATTTAGATTAGAGTTAATAAATATTAAGATGTATAAACGTCACCAATCTGAATAGGGAAAATGTTTTTTAAATAATTTAACTGAAATATTATATTTTCAGCAAAATTTTGAATTTTTTTTACTAATTATTGAAAATTATAATTAGATATTAATTATTCTTGCTATCATTAAACAGTGCACATTTTTAAACCTTACTTCAAATATAATTTTTTCTTTTATAGAGATATACATATATATAATCTCCTAGTATTTAAATAAAAATTAAGTTTTGCTTATTTACAAAAATAATCTTTATTTTACTTTCTTTTTGACCCACTCCAGATTTCACTGAGCTAAAACGATTTGGAATGATTACTGAATATACAAATTCTCAATAATTTATGATCGTCAATATTGATATAACGGAATGTACTTTTCAGTGTTCTCCCCAGGACCTATCAAATGGGCGCACTGCCCAATGATTTTAACTGACTGCCTGGGTAAAATTTAAGAGATTCTCGCAGTACCATATGGTACTGCTCACCGATCTTGATTAATATTAATTTGAAACATACTGTGTTTAGTATCGAGTTCAATGCAACAGGAACATATAATGTTTATGCAATTAATTTTTGCTCTGGATTACTTAAGTCACATTTATAAATAACAGAAAATTTTATAATATTGCGAAGTATTACACTTCCCACCTGGCTACTTCATAATGCCACCGGGCTGGCAAAAGTTTCTAGGGAGAACACTGCTATTATTTGTAATATTTACAGGAACTTTTTTTTTTTCTTTTATCATTAGAAGGAACTCAGCTATCAGCATTTGGAATGAATGCTATTGAAAAAATTATGTTTAACATAAAAGTGACTGCCTAGAATAACATTTAGATACTACGCATTTATGGATAAAGAAACATGAAAATTATCTATGTCTAAAGCATTTCAATTTTCACTCAAGGATGTGGTTTATCCCTTAGTAAAGGGCAACGCATGAGAATGATGGAATACATATTTATCTGTATGTGGATTGAATATGCTTATACACAGGGTACGTGTGAAAAATTCTGAGATGTATTTTAGGGTCCAAACTTTATATGAAAAGTCATGTAAAGATGAGTCCAATTCAGGATGATTATGGAGCCATGGCAGTTTGAATTTTAAAAAATAACTAGAGTTATGAATGGTAAAAATAATGAAAAAATTAATAATAAAGTTGAAAAACACCTAATAATACCTAAATAAGTAATACATTTCTTTCATGCTGGTTTGCTTGATTGAAACATACCAAGAATGTTTCTGCTTATTTTAAACCATTAAACTGAATAACTTTTTTTTTCTTTACTTTTCTTTTTTAATTCAAGCAGCTATAGTGTAGTAACCATTCAGAATTTTGGACCTAGAATACATCCCAAAATTTTTTGCATATATTTTTATGTACTAAGCATATATAATTTAAAAGTTTTTAAATATAATAAATTAAATATATCAGTGTTCATTTCTGAATTCTTGTTTTTCCATATAAATTTAATTTTTAAAAACAATGAATATTTGTTTTCTACCAATTTTTCTTTGCCTAATATACAAACATTTTTATAAAAATTAAGGAGCAAAGAAAGTAATCATTACATATTACATAATCCCTGTATATATATATTTAAGCGAATTAATTTAAATCTAAATAACTCTTTAGAAAGTTTTTTTAGCAATAAAGAAATAAAGATTAAATTATCAAAAAAAGTTATGGTCAACAATTAATATAATGATTATTAGTCACAGATTATTATTAAGTAGGAAACTCAACTTGTGTCATATATTTGGTGACTTTCTGAGACAAAGTTTCATATTTCACTTACTAAGCACCAAAATTTAGTGGATTAGATTCATATTTTCTCTTTCGAAAAATAACTCCGTCCTTTATTTTTCAAAAAATCTAGCCTACTGCAAAAATTATTATGCGCATACACAAATTTCTGGAACAGCCATGAAATTACTCATATATTCAATGCTGGAATGCTGAGGATAGTAGAATACACTTATACACACATATTTATTTATATATATATATAAATAAAATATAGAATCAGAGCTTGGTATAAAACATTCTAACTATAACATTCAGTTTTTATTTTAATATATATAAAAAATTAGCCCCATTTAAAACTTGGCCTGATCTCATCAGTCATTATTTATACATATAATATTTAACTTCCACAACTGAAATTACTTCACTCCTAAATATATATGCACAGAAAAGGAAGCTTCAATTTACATAAGAGCACACCAGCATATATGCAATCATAAGACAACTTTGCTGTCTTGTTCAACACAAAAAAAAAAGAGACCATTTCCATATTTTTAAATGAAGCATATAAAATGCTTTTAAATTTTAATATGCAAAACATTTCATTTTTATTATTTGCAGTCAGAATTATTATCTACTTCTCTTCAGCATCATTTAAGTGCACTATGGTGAAATGATATATTTTTTGTTATGATATAATATTAACATCAATATAAAAATGGAAAACAGGGCAATATGACTAATGTTGACAATGACAATATGCTTTAAAACACAAGGATCAGATTCATTTTAAAAAATACAATTTTTTAAACTGGTTTTTATATATAGATCACATATCCTCATTATCTATCTTGTATTACCCCACCTTTTTAAAACATGGAACTTCATAACATTCCCAGTTATAATATGTTTATGTTCTTATGAGGATAGGTTTATTATCATGAGACTTAAGGCAGACCACAATAAACACAATTCTATTGATATCTGAATCGGGAACAGCAGCAGCACTTTTTATAAAGTACTATAAAAAATGTAAATGGTATTTCCATTTTTGGCAGTCTTTATTCTTTTTACTGATATACTTATGTTTTCAGTATTGAGAGTTAATAAATATATCATTATATTACAGTAGCTTCATTATTTGTCTCAAAACAATTGAAGAAATGATTCATTTTGGACCGAAGAAAAGAACAGACCAAAACAACCATTATTAAATGAATAGATAATGCTTGATAACAACTGAAATTAATTATGTATCTTACTAATCATATAATAAAAACAGGAAGAATTTCTTTGAGGTAAGTTAATTTCAAAGAAACTCTTGCTATTTTTAATATTAGATAATGCTTATCATGGTAAAATCTTAATTCTATAGCCAATTCGCATAATAACTTAATTCAACATGTGCAGTAAAATCTCATTACAACAAATATTGATTTAACAGAAATTTCACTATAAAAAATTATTTCCAGATTCTTGCCAATTTCTTTTATTAAAGCTTTGTAAATCTTGTTTGAGCAAAATAGTTCTGAAGGAAAATTCAGTACAACATATTATTTTAAAAGTCTATCTTTGTCTAAAATGCATTGATTTACAAATGTGAAAATTACGGATAACGTTATGAATAATCTCATATTTATTTATTTATTTCGTATGATGTGATCAATACACGAAGGAACCAGTTTTTTCTTGCTTCCTTCGTGTATCGTGGCCGGGATATCCAACCAACCGGTTGGTTCGGCACCATCGTGATATCCAGCCCGAGGTGGGAATCGAACCCGCGATCTTTGGGTTGCCAGGCAGGCACTTTACCTAGCCCGGTAGCTACTGAAGGATTCCATTAAAGAAATAAAATGGAACTTTTAAAAGATGCAGAAAAATAATTCAGTTTCACGCCCTCTGAATTTTCCATATTTTTGAATGATTTATGCTGAAATCCAGTTTGGTATCCAGCATACAGGCACCCCCCCCCTCTCTCTCTCTCTCTCTCTCTCTCTCTCTCTCTCTCTCAAAATAACAAATCAGTGAGATGATGAACTTGCATATCTACATACTTATGTCCCCTGCCCCCACAATGTAAAAGAAACTCAAAACAAAGAAAATGGGTCACTTGTTTACCATAAAAATCCCTTAGAATTAGTAATCTTAGTGCAACCTGAATCCACATATTTTCAACTTCACTAAAAGTTGATTCATATCAACTTTCATGCAAAATTTGGCATGAAAAAAGTTAAAATAATAAAAAACAAAAATTGACTTATGCATGCAAAGTAAATATAATGAATTACATTTACTTTACCATATTTCTGAAAGTGTGGGTTTATTAAAATTTTATGATATGATACAGTATTTCTTATATACACAATATGCTCTCAGAACTATAATCCCTGAACAAATATTATTACCTTTGTAGTACACAGTACTTATTTTGTCTATTTATTTAATATTGATTTTAAAATAATTATAGTAGCAAAATAAAGCAGAAACTGATACTTCTATATATTAGAAAAGTGCAGCATAATTTTGAAACAAGTTTCAATGATATTCATAAGAACAAAATTTTAGTAAAATAAAATGATGTATACATCTTTGAGAAGTTGTTTGTAAAGAGATTTTACTGTACAGCTTAATGGAATAATTCAATTAAAATATCCTATTTCTATATGCTATCTAAAGTTATAAAGAATACATTTTATTTTGTGTTCAACCATGGTACAGTTTGTATTTCTCTGATTAATGAGATCTATTTAAAAGATATGCCAATACTTAAGAATATTTTATCATGTATATCTTGTGAACAATTAGGACTAATTTAATATTCAGACTCTTGACAAGATAACTTAATTATACTGATGATTTCATGGCCTTTCGTGGTTTAAAGAAAGCTGTTTCTGCTGACAGAATTTTAAATGTGGATACACGATGCATACACTTTTTTCTTCTTTTTTAAAAGCTACAATTTTTAATTCTGCTATACTGATTACCTGAAATGGTAACTCAGTAAAACAGAAATAATTCAAGTTAATTTAAAAGACCATGTAGTTCCAGAAACTATTAAGTACATAACAGCACATAACTTCATACTCTTATGATGCTATCCATATAACAGTTCCGTAGACAGACAGTAACAAAAAATAGTCCATATATTTTTTGTATGTGGGTTTTAACTAAAGTACCTGACAGAAATATGTTTTTATTATTATTATATTAAATTACCTACAATTTTTTCCCTTTACGTTGTGAGGATGCACTTTATTTCTGCTGTCATATCAAAAATCTTACATTAGTTCTTATTTTACACAATAAGACAATCTGTAGTTGCTGGAATAATTCCTAGAGGAACTATTTCAAAAGGCAAATCATAAAGTTTGACAAACATATACCAAATAGAAAAAGCTTTTTAGGTAAAAAATTGAAGTTGTCTACTTTTGATGATCAGATATAATGGAAAAACAGCATCAGTGTTTTCAAAAAAACAACATCAGTGTTATCAAAGAAGACAACATACACAGAAAATTAATTAATTATAACTTTTACTAGCTTGTTTAATTTAATATGAATAGCATCTTAGCCATTAAATATTTATTCCTTTAATAAATGGATGTTCCAAGATGTCAAAAATTTGAAGGGCAGAAACTTTTTGCATTAGCTCTTCTTAACTAATTTTTAGTTATTGAAATACACACCTGCTTATATGAGGGAAAATAAAGTGTGAGCACTCTCAAACCTTGTTTATCCCTCCATCTGTTAGGTAGTGTTTGATAGATGACACTTTTTAAAATTTCTGGGTTTTTAATTTTTTTTTTAAATTTGGGAATAAAATCAAATGCTTCCAGATATCCTCTAAATGATTATTCAATACTTTTCACTTACTACAAGTTATGAAAGATCAATCCTTTGTTTGGCATGTGAGTGATTGTGATACACCTGTGAGATGCCAGTGAGGATTGTTCATATTAACATCCAATTTTGATTGTTATGACTATAACTTAATTATTCCTATGTATAGCTGGTTCTGGTTGATTCCATGGTGTCCCCTACCACAGCTTCCTGTTGAAGTGTGAATAGCATGAACAGTGTGTGAATACTTGGTAAATTTTCTTTACAATTTTATAATTAATTTGGTAGTGATTAATTGAAGAACTAATTTGTTAGAATTTCTGATGTATGGAGTTCACCATCTAGCAAAGGATGCAAAGAGAAAGAAGATGTGATTTAAAAACATAAGGAAGAAAAGACACAAAATTTTCAGTGATGAAGATCATGATGATGAACCAGCTCCAGTAAAATTTTACCTCGAAAAAGATAAAACGAAGTGGACATCAGAGTTGTGTAAAGCATATATACTCTGTCTCACAACATACATCCACTTGCCAGGTGTCAAAAGTTCTGCAAACAGAAAGAGTACTTTAGAAAGTTGGAGTAATTTTCTTTGCAGATCACACATAAATTATCATTGAGTGCATAAATGAATGTATCAGTTCCATCAAGGTGATAATACAGCTGGGAAATGAGACTGTAAAACACTAGACAGTCAGAACTAAAAGCCTGTTTTGGTTTTCTGTATTTATGGGCATAAAAAAATGAACACAGAAGACTTGGGGTCTATGGATGGATCAGATGTAAAATTGTTTCGCTTGGTAATGTCCAAGTCATGTTTCAATTTCCTGATGCGAGTGCTATAATCTGATAGTAAAGCAACAACAGAAAGGAGAAAATTAGCAGTCAAGTTAGCACCTGTTCAAGATATGTTAGAGAATTTGCTGAAATCTGCAGAAATCTACACAGCATTAGTGATCACAATCAATGAGATGAAATTTAGGGGAAGATGTAACTTCAACAATATCCCCTGCAAGTCTGGAAAATAAGGAATAAAAAAAAATATGCATTATTAGATGAAAAAATGTTTTATATTTTTAATCTGGAAATACAAGAAGGGAAGCAACCAGATGGCCCTTTTGAAATGGATAATAACCCTGGAGCAGTAATAAAGTCTGGGTAAGACTAATTATTTTGGGATGCAACATAACTACAGACAATTGGTTCATTAGATATGATCTTGAATGTGAATTAGTATAAAATTATAGGTTGTCATTTGTTGAGATAATTAAAAAGAATAATAATAATTAAAAATAAAACAGATTCTACCTGTTTTCCCTCACCACCAAGGGTTGGAATTAATGCTAAGGTTTTTTGGTTTCTAACAATGTTGCACATCAGTTCCTTACATTCTGAAACACAGGGAGAATGATGCAAATATTGGAGAAACCATTGGTAATCTATACAGATCTCAAATAACCACTCTATAATTCAATTGTCAAGTGTACATATGGTCGATAAATTATGTGCAACACTGAGAACACCAACCACTGGCCTGTGGTTATTTTGTACACTATGTTGAATATAGCATGAATCCATGGAAAAATTATTTATATTGGTAATAAGAATGTGGAGTTTGCAGAAAGAAAAATTTTGAAAACATTACCTTTAGAATTAATACCTTAAAAAAACAGCAAAATATTACTGCTTATTGTGAGCCATCAAAAAACGAGCAGAACTTGGCTTGGTTCAAAAAAAAAAAAAAAAAAAAAAAAAGAATAAGGAAATGTCCAGTATAAACTGCAAAATAAAAAAATAAGATACAAGTGTTAAAAATTCATTTGCACTAAAACCAGCAGTTTTAATTACAATAACCTATGATCATAACAGCAAATAAATTCCAAGCATAAAAAAAATTCTCTTTTTCTTATTATATATTTTTGATATTTGTATATCTTGTTAAATAAATAACTATGCACAACTTAAAAATAAAAAATAAGATAAAAAAAAAGTGCTTGCTCAGAGACAAAATGCCAATATCTGGGACATACAAGATATGAAATTCAAACAGACAGTGTCCAAGAAATCAAATTCAGACAGCTGTGGTATTTGCAGATGCCATGCACCTGTGTTTCAATTTTGAGGGGGCAAGTGACTTTGTAAATTTCAAGGAATACGAAAACATTATTATTATTGGTTTCTCACTGTTGATTTTTGTTCAATATTCTATGAATCATAAAAAAAATGAATCCAAAAGATTCCATATGTAGTGTGTGTGTGTGTGTTCCATATGGGCAGAAGGTTAATAGGAGTCATGCGAAACTGTTTTTTCAATCCAATTGCTAAAATATTTCATAAATTTTAAAAAGCTGAAAATATATTTGGAAATTTGAAACCAATCCTGAATTTAATATGGACTTGATAGGTAGATTTAATAAATAATTGGCAAGTTGTATTTGGCAAAGACAGCAATTTAAAGTATTACTCAAAAAGGAGATTTATTTGTTTATTGTATCTCAAGTCCTGCATTAGGTGTACAATTTATATTCATACTATACATTATTTTAGTATGTAGTAGTATGAATATAAATAGTATATAAACAATTAAAATTTCTCGATTGTTTTTTAAATGCGCAAAATAAAGTGTACGAATTCCTTTGTATAAGCTATATTTCACTTGAATTCCATAATGATGATTCTATATAAGTATGCAAGTGTGATAAAATATAGGTAGGTTTGACTAGCTGGAATATCTGTTTCTTCAATAATCTCTAATATTGATGAATAGCTCTTTCTTAGATCTATAATACCCGAATGAGAAAGAAAAAAAAAAGAATTCTTTCAGTTCAGGACACTGATGTGTATAGATAAATGTATACGGTATCTAGTTGGCACATATATTTCTATAAACTACTGCTCTGTAGTCCATTTTGTATAAACTTGCTAACAAAAAAAAAAAAATTGCTACGTCATTTGTAGAAAAAATTCCGCCAATAGTATATTGGGAAGGCAAAATTTTAAATACAGGTCACTATTGGTATTTAGTAGCAAGATTCTGTAGTCAGACATATTTCACTGTGCTTTTTAAACATTATATTTACATAATCTCATATATATATATCTCCATTCGCTGTACCCAGAAAAATACTGATGCTGGATTCTTTGCATGAGCATTTTATATGAAATAGCAATAATTCTATTAAATTTTATTCAGTGTTACAAGAAGCAATTAGTTATATAAGTTAGTAAGTCATCATACCACTCTGAAATTTTTTTTTTGAGTAATAATCAACGAAATTCTAGCAATCTCAGCTTCACAACTGATATTCATGATCTATTTTAAAATGAGTGATGGCCTACAAGTTTAAAGCTTGTTCATGCTATGAAAGATTGACTATGGACAGCGAAATAAAGTGTACAACATGACTAGATTTGAGAATCTAAACAAACAAAAAATCAGATAGGGTCTACTTGTATTTCCTCATGATTCCTTTTGAAAACTAGATATAAGCATCTTATTAAGAAATCACAATAGGGTGCTTGTTTTACAAAACTAAAACTAATTCCATTAGTTTATCATAAAACAAAAGGGCTTACTGAGAGAGAGATTTAATGGATGATATTATTACTGTTTATCACAGCACTTATAAAAATAGGTCGGTATTTTCTACTAAGCACGATGTAATTCAAAAACAATGTACTATGTACTGGAATGTCTGAAACCTCCATTTTGGAAGTTGAAATTTTGTTCAGCTGTCTCATTTTATTATGCTGTAGTAACACTTGAGCAAAACAAGGCTCGTTCCTATCAGGTACTCTCTAATGTTTGCATTTGTGTGGGTGTGTATACACACGAATGTATAGATCTCTTTTAACTGCTGAAATGAATCATACTCATACAATACACAGAATTTTAAAGATCTGCAATTGCATAAAGTGAATCTTCAGCATTTTCTGAATGTACAATCCTTATTATAAACTAATATTAAATTACACACAGTTCAGTATCAAATAATTTATGAACCTTTGACTGAATCAAAGTGCACACAAAACCAAGGATAACTTAGCACATGCCTCTGTCTAAGCACTGAAGACAGATAGTACCACAGCAGGTACTGTTATGATGATGATGTAACAGGCCAAGTGGAATCATACATCTTATCACCCACTGACTAGAGGATATTTTACAGTCTTCTTATAAAGATGGTCAGAGTGCTGGTAGTAAGATAAGTAGTAGTAGACACAGAGCTGCTTGGCTTTGCCTGGTGGCTTTATTTTTGTCCCGTGCTCTTACTGAAATAAATAATGGTTTACTAAGTACATTTTCAAAGGCTATCGGCAGGAAAAGTGAGGAAACTTATTATTATATTTTTAAATTCTAGATAGTATAATATATGATAACTTCATTATGTAAGTTATCACATTTAATTGTCTATCAAGTATTGAATCTGGGAACAAACATGTAATGCTGCAAAATAAAAGTTACATATATGTATATTATCAAAAAGAAGGAAGAGAAACATGAAGGAAAGCAAACTGCATAGGAAATATAGAAAAAAATGATATGTAACTACACTTTCAAGCACAAGGCATCTTACAAAGAGTGCAATATATATATATAAAAGAATATATGGAGAATTAATAATTAGGGATATGTGAAAGGCTATGTGTGTTGTAGAGAAGAGTTAACAAACAATGCCAACAGAAAGTTAAGTCCAAAAATTGTTAAGACTCTAGAAGGAGCAAAAGAAATAGGATTGCTAATTAAACAGTGGAGGGTCAACGTTTTATATTTTCTGTGAGTAAGAAATGAGAAAACCCAAAAAAAAAAAAATCAAAAGAAAACCAATGAGAAAGCCGTAAAAAAAATCAAAAGAAAAAAAATAAATAAATAACACACACAATTATTAGTAAAAGGATACACTGAATGATATGTTATCAAGGACTAACACCATTTAATAATACATCTAGATAAGAGTTATCAGAAGCTATCTGTTTCTGATTGTTATCTGCTGGTAACTGCAGGACCTAAAGATGGGTCAAAAGGCCATATTGTGAAAAAAAGTAATACTCGTAGTTTTTGAACAATTTAGAAGCTTACCGGCAGAATAACACCTAGCCAAACAGATAGCAACCAGAAAAATTAAAAACATATAGCAAGAGAGGTGGGTTAGAAGAGGATATGTAATAAGCCAATGTTAAATCAGGTAAAGGGAAGGGAAGAAACAGGATAGTAATAGTACTCCAGTCAAGTTCCTAACACTCATGGAGAATAAAAATTTGAATAAGAAAGAAAATAGGCATGAAGAACACAACCTATGCCAGTAGTACTCAAATGTACCAGAAGCCCATCCCATAAGGTATGGTCCTGGTATCTCAGTAAAGCATATTAGCAATAATAGGATCAATAATGAACCAAAGATAACATAATAGGAAATACAGAGAAAATTGAGAACACTAAAGGTAAAAACAAAAGAAAAAGGATAAAAAAAGGAAAGCATAAACAACAGCCTGTAAATATTTTCTAAACCATGCCTCATAATAGAATTATTTAAATGAATTTTATGAAAACTAAAGGAAAGTCATTGCTAACAATATAAATATAAAAGAAAATAGCTTAATACTAATTGTGCTTTTTGATAAAAAGTTTAATAAAATGGATATGATAAAATAGAAACTTCAGGATAAAACAATGACTAAAGGATATTAGCAAAAAGGTCTTATGCATTGGGAATAAGTATACTGAAACAAATCTTGTGACTACCTAAAATATGTGAAAGTATAAAACTGAACTTTATAAAAAATATAAATCTATAGAACTGTATTATAAATATATATAAAAATATTAATAATAAAATACAAGATATAATTAAGCTAAGCTATACCTACGATCCAAGATATGGAAGATTAGAAATAAAAATATAAACAGATAAATTAGCATTAGTATAGGCACATGATGCAAGAAAGCAAGCTTATATAGCATCAGCCAAAAAAAAAAGAAAAACCCTTTTCATTTCACCCATCCACTCACACCAAATGTTTGTCTAGTTCTGCCTTAAATCTATTTAAGCTATCAACTTCTACAGCAACAGATGGAAGTCTGTTCCAGCAATCAACTACCGGCTGGCTAAAGGTAAACTTCCACACATCTATCCTACAACTGTCTTTCCTCAATAGGCGCCTCCGTAGCCAGGTGGGCAGGAGCAGCAGTGAGTAGCACATGCTTCTTGATTAGACCGGGGTTTGAGCCCGTGAGCCACCAAATACGAAGGATGCGGAAAGGTCAGGGAATGACCACCGCACCGGAGCAATATGGCCTTAGTTGCTAATGCTCCTAAAAACCAAATAACATAACAATAACAAATAACTTTCCTCAATTTGAATTTATGCCATCTCAGGGCATGCTCAGTGATAACCACATTAGCATTGAGCATGCTCAAACCATTCAAGGCTTTATACACTTCAATCAGATCACCTCTCAGGTGCCTAGTCTCCAGACACTGTAATTTGCAAAACTTAGCCTTTCTTTGTAAGAGCAACCCTTTGTTCCATTCACTAATCTTGTTGCCCTTCTCTGTACTCAAATCCAACAGCTCTATATCCTTCTTAAAATGAGGCCTACAGACCTGTATACAGTACTCAACGTGTGGCTTGACCACTGCCTTATACAAGGGAATAATCACCTCCTTATCCCTGCTCGAAAAAAATTCCTGTATATTATTGACAAGACACCATGAGCACTTACTCTTGCAGACCATCTGCACTGCTCAGAAAACTTCATATCTGCCTGCACAATTACCACCAGGTCCTTTTCATTCTCTACCACTGTCAGTGTAGTACCACACAGTTAATACATTACTCTGGGGTTACTGCTTTCCATATGCAGCAGTACTTTACATTTGCCGACCGGGCTAGCCGGGTGGGTAAAGTGCCTGCTTGGCAACTCAAAGGTCGCGGGTTCGAGTCCTGCCTCGGGCTTGGATCAAAGTACTGCAAAAACCTTGGGAGGTGCATTATGGCCACAGAAGCCTACGCACCAACAACTACCGAAAAAAAAAAAAAAAAAAAACCCTTTATATTTGTCAATGTTAAACATCAGTTGCAACCTCTCAGCCCATCTGCTCAACTTTTCTAGATTCTGTTCAGCAGCGTACTGTCATTAGTGTC
The DNA here is from genome assembly GCF_048544385.1 of Mastigoproctus giganteus. Lineage (NCBI taxonomy): Eukaryota > Metazoa > Arthropoda > Arachnida > Uropygi > Thelyphonidae > Mastigoproctus > Mastigoproctus giganteus. Next base: position 45,923,222 of record NC_143585.1, read on the forward strand.
AGTAACAACCTTGCCATTAATCACTCACTCCCACTCAACCATCCCTATAAATCCATAGCAGCAATTTGCCTCCAATGCCTCACTGCTCCAATTTGGGCAGATGTTTTCCATGTGCAACGGTATCAAAAGCCTTTCTAAGATCCAAATATATGATTTCAAAATTAATCTCTGCATCCAGTTCCTTTGTGACCACATCATAGTATCCAATCAAATTGGTCAAAGACTTCCCCTTAACAAACCCATGCTGTGCCCGAGCTATAATAGAAGTCTTGTCTAGATGATCCTGCAGTGCTTCTTTAACCAGTGCCTCCATTAATTTCCCTGGAACAGAAGTTAAACTAACAGGTCTGTAATTACTTGTGCCACCCTTTGATCCTCCTTTGTGAATTGGGATCACATTTGCACATCTCCAGTCCATGGGTACCTCCCCCGGGTCAAAGGAAGCTCTCATAATTATGGTAAGGGTTTGCTTACTTCCTTTGCTGCCTCTTTTAATATAACTGGATAGATCCCATCCACCCCCAGGTTCCTTTCTTATGTTGAACTTCAACAATTTCTCCTCCACTTTGCTCTCAGTTATTACAAAATCACTTAGCTCCCTGTTAGAGTTTGATAAACTTCTGGCACTCCCCTCATTGAATAACTCCTCGTGTAAATGTAGATGTAAAATAGTAATTAAGTTTATTAGCTACCTGAGCATGATCATCAATAGTCAACCCATCTATGTTAAGTGGTTCAATCTGATTCATCCCTTTCCTTCTACAGTTTACATAAGTAAAGAACTCTTTGCTGTTTTTCTTTGCATCCTTTGCCAAGGATTTCTCGTAATTTGCCTTCTCCTTTGTGACTTGATTACAGACTAGTTTATATCTGCCACAGGTTCTGTATCACCTGATACTTTATATGCATCCCATACATTTTTCTTCTCTGCCACAAGCCTCATTAGTTCATCTGACATCCTTTTAGTCCTAAACTTTGAACAGTATTTCTTAGTTGGAATGAAAAGCCTAGTAGCCTCCAAAATTAAGTCCCCGAAGGCTTCAACCAATTTAGACTTCAACATTGGTAACATCATCAGTTGATCCCACTGTACAGAATTTAAAAACTGTCTGAGACCCCCATGCTTCCTTATTGGCACACCAAATGACTGGCAGTGCTTGCTGGCTGTACCCTCCGAGTGCCCCAGGATTTTTATTCCGGTTTATCACTGGACTAAAATTGTTATTCGATCTTTTGTCGATTTATAACCAGGTACAGATTTTTGGCAAGAAAAGTTTTGGAAGGCATTCATTTCCAGAATAATGCTGTTTCATCCACATTGAAAATTTGCTTGTTGTCGTAGCCACTGCCTTATATAATTTTTTTGAAAAACTTCTGCTGCAGCATCATGATCTGCACTTGCAGACTCACCTTGAATTCTAACATTATGAAATCCAGTTTTTTTTTTTTTAAACAATCAAGCCAGCCTGAATTACCAACAAAACCTTTCTCACCTTCTGATTCATTGTTTTCTTTCAAAGTGAAGGCTTAAAGCTTTCATTTTAATGCTATAAGTGCTAAGCAGGATTTGTGTTTGATTGCATCTTCTATCCAAATTCACAAGCGTTTCTCCATTTCATCACTTCGATTTCTAGTAGCCTGCATAGCCATTGAAGTTGATGCCACTTGAACTTTGTTCTTATATTCATTAGCTTGTTTCAAAACTGTTTGCACTGATGCATCATTCATTTCAAAAGTGCAGCCGATTTCGGCCTTATTATCACCACATTCGAATCTTTTAATTATTTCAAGTTTTTGTTCTAAAGTTATAACCTTTCGCTTCTTTTTAGTACAGGCACTCTCTATTTCATTTTTCCTTTTACACATAGTTAAGGGTTGAGAATAATTAAATTTTAATATAAAACTGCTTTCAATAATAATGCAACAGAGAATTAACGTGTGGTATACAACAGAGGGGTGGATGGCTGGCTGAAACAGTGGATCGACATTTACAGAAGGCAAATGTGTTTACTTGTTCTGTTTCCATGGGAACAGAACATGTGTTTACTTGTTCTGTTGCCATGGAAATCAGCACAGAGGTGGGCATATGAAGTTTGTGTGTATCATTTGAATTATTTCTTAGCAATTATTGAGCAACTATTTCGAAAATGACCATGTTTAGTGAATTTTAATCCGTGTTAAATAAATTTTGGTAACAATTTATAAACTGTGCTAATTCGAAAAATGTGTTAATCAGAGTCATGTAAAGCGGGAATCCCCTGTACATCAAAATATTCCACAGAGACTCAACATACATGAATGCCCTAACAAACCAATGCAGATCTTGAATCGTGAAAAAAAAAAGGGAGGGGGGGACAAAATAACCGTCACATTCTGCAAAAATAGGCTGATGTAAATTTGCCATGTTATAGGCTTGCCATCTTTCATCATGCTGGAAAATAACTACTTACATAACAGGGTATATGCGAGTTCCATGATTATGATTAATGTTGGAACCAAGTTATAATGCTTGACAAAATTATCAGAACACGTAGAAAATGTGGTGTAACTCATGATGCTTGCAATGAAGTGGGACAAAATTTGGTATGGTGGTGTACCATAGAATAGCAATGAAATTATGAGACAGAGAGAAACTTTGGAAAGATATGAGGGACATTTATAGGGCTTGCATAACAATCACTAAAAGAGGTTACATTACAGAAGCTGACACAAGATTCTCAAAAATACAGTCACATTACATCAGTACAGCATATGATCCCCTCCAACAGCTACACAGGCCTGACAGCAGTGAACGATGATTGATATAAGGGTGTCCATAAGATTCTGTGGCAACAAATCCCATTCTTCCACCAATGCAGACCTTAACTCACCAAGTAACTGAGGAGTTGGCTGTCGGCATGCAAGGCAATGCCCAAGGGCTCTGACATGTTCAATCTGATTTAAGTCTAGTGATCGTGCTGGCCATGGCAGCCATTGACTAACTCTGTTTCCTATTTGGATCGCAACAGTGAGTTTATTGACGCCACATATTCTCCACTATTATGGCATATCTGCAAGTCTTGCTAGGATATTGCGGCACTACCATATTGTTTGCATGCTGTTTCCTGGCAGGAAGTTACAGTCAATGGTTTCCAGAGTTAAATCTGTCATTCCCTTGTTGCAATGTGTGGATTCCACATTATTGGATCACACCTGGATTGTGAACTATGTTATATTGTCAAGTCAGATCAGCAGCTTTGCAATCACATCTTGCAATTGAAGGGGGGTTAACTTTTTGTCAGGTTAACTTCGCCCGCTTGGCTGTTTCTCAGCATTATTGATGTAAGCAACACATTAATTGTAACTCACATTCCAATGTTGAAATTTTAGGCCATGCACAAGATTCTCATCACTGCTTCTGGTTGGAAGTGCTCCATATAGTTGGGTGTGTTCCAACATTAATTGCAATCATGGAACCTGCATACACCCTATTATGGAAGCATTTATTTTACAGCATGACAAAAGGTGACAAGCCTATATGTACATCAGCCTACTTTTGCAGAGTTTGACAGTTTTATCCCCCTCCTTTTTTCATCATTCATAATTTGCATTGGTTTGTTAGGGCATGCGTATAGGTTGAGCCTCTGTGGAATATACTGATGTATGTCATACCACTTACCTTCTAAGTTGATAAATAGGCACATTGTTCTGAATGTTTCAGAATGTATATTTTATTCTTATTGCTTTTAGTACTTTTATTATTTATTTATATCTATTTTTATTTATATTTTGCATAATCTTTCATTTGTATATTGCATTTCATTTTTATTTTTACTGTATATTTTTAATAAAGTTCTATTTTATACTTTCACATTTTGTTGGCAGTCACAAGATTTGTTTCAGAATGGCTAAAGTAATTCACACTGATCCCCCCGTAGCTGGCCATTATTGGAGTGGAATCTTTACAATTAAAAATGCATATTGTATGGGAAATTCTAGATATCGCTCACTGAATTTATTTTTTCTGTTGAATGTAAGGCTGTGTTTTTAACACTAAAATATTAGTCAACAAAAGGCAGTCTTTTTTTTTTTTTTTTTTTTTTAATTTTGTAACCTAAGTGTTTTTTGTTGTGCTAATTTTCATAGAGTACATTTCACTAGCTTATAATACTGATGCATGTGAGTACTGCTGAATAATTTTTTTTTCTGATGATAAATATTACGATTTCTTTAAAAATAAATTATTACGTTCATAGTTACAGTAGTTAATTTTTTTGAAAAATTAAAAGCAGTGTTTTTGTAACTGCAGTGTCATGTTCTGATTCTTCTAAATCACTTTCCAAAAACAATAACTTTCAAATAAAATCACAAACAGATACACACCTGCTAACTTTAAGAAATTAAAAATCAGAAATCCTTATTTTGATAGAGATCTGGCTTTAGCATTAGCATTAGCATTAGTAGAGGCATATGATGCAAGAAAGCAAGCTTATTCAGCATCAGCCAAAAAAAAAAAACACACCACTCCCATTTCACCCCTCCGTTCGCTCGAAATACCTGTCCAGTTGAGCCTTAAATTTGTTTAGGCTATCAACTTCAACAACAAGTGATGGAAGTCGGTTCCACCAACCAACCACCCGCTGGCCAAAGGCAAATTTCCGCACATCTATCCGACATCCGTCCTTCCTCAATTTGAATTTATGCCCTCTGAGCTGATTATTCTGAGCAAGATGAAGAATCCCATTGGCATTGAGCATGCGCAAACCATTCAAAGCCTTATACACCTCTATCAGATCACCTCGCCAGTGCCCTGGCTTTGGATGATACACTCTTGTGTATCATCCAAAGCCAGGGCACCGGCGAGGGTGCCAGATCTCACTCTTGTGAGATCTGGCTTTGGATGATACACTCTTGAAATTTTGCTATAAATTAGTTAAAACATCCAATTTCATTGTTTAAATCCTCAACATTTTTTCATTAAGCTGAACACTATGCACATCAGAGGAAGAAGTATCAATTGAGGATCCACTTAATGGCATATTTGAATTACTTTACCAAGTAAAGTAAATCCACTGGACAAGGCAAGTCCTTAAAATCACCACATAATGTTGATGATTTCTTTTTATTTCTCTTTCTAAATATGGAAATTGTTATACCATCAGCTAAATATTACATTCTTGCAGAAATTAAACAGTGAATGGATGTCAACTGATTGAGACATGCATGTATTCATAGTAATTTAGAAGAAAGCGGCAGAATTACAGATGCCAATTTAGAAGAACAACACTCACAGAAATATCTGTAGAAAAAAGGATGCAACAGACAAAGAGCACATAGACACTGTAATCTCTCTCTCTCTCTCTCTCTCTCTCTCTCTCTATATATATATATATATATATATATTATACATATATATAATTATATATATATTTGAATAACATTTGAAATAGTTGGAAACTGAATCTTTCATAATAAAAATAAATTAGAATAAGAATTAAAAAATAAAAATAATACCAGCAGCATGGCAAGACAGAAGAGTGAAAATAATTAAAATTAATTAAAATAATTAAATAATTAAAATTTCTGCTGCAATATTTTTACTCTTGTTACCCCTCCCTTCCCTCCCTGTTGGTTTGATCGTTATGTTTAATTTTGATTATTTTTGCTCTTGTCTTGCCATGCTGCTGGCATGCATTATTTTTATTTTTTAATTCTTATTTTGATATATATATAGAGAGAGAGAGAGAAATTGGGGGAACCAGGCCAGACATGGGTGCAATATTCCACAGTTTAAGAGATTTGAGGGTTGTATAGAGTCAGCAGCTGCTTAGAAGAAAAGCAATAAAGAGAATAAGAAAGAAAACTCAGTTTTTCTGATGCAAGGAAGCAATATTTGCAATGTGCTTGTGTCAAGAGATATTAGAAGTCAGGGTGATCATAAACAAAAATATGTTTATCTTTGGTGACACTTAGATTTCTTGCCTAGAAATGTGAGTGTCAGCATAGGAGTAGCAGACTTTTTTTAATGAGAAATAAAACATTGGTGTTAGAAGAATACTGATTAGAGTATGGTAGAAGGTGATTTGTCAAAATTGGTGATACAAGAGTTGAATTCAAGTAGGATGCCAATAAGTGAGCTTTATCTTTAGCCAAGAATGCAATGGAATCACCAGTTAGATGAACTAATGAGGCATATGGCAGAGAAGAAAAATGCATGGGATACTTACAAATTAACACATGACACAGAAGCCTATGATAGATACAAGTTGATATGCAACCAAGTTACAAAGGAGGTTAGGCAGGCGAAGGCAGATTACGAGAAATCCTTGGCAAGAGAAGCAAAGAAAAACAGCAAAGAGTTCTTTACTTATGTAAACTCTAGAAGGAAGGGGATGAATCAGATTGGTCCACTTGATATTGATGGGTCAACTGTTGATGATCCTGCTCAGGTAGCTAACAAACTAAATGAATATTTTGCATCGACATTCACACATGAGGAGTTATTCAGCAAGGGGAATGCCAGAGGTGTATTCAACTCTAGCAGTAAGCTAGAGAATCTTGAAATAACTGGGAGTAAAGTGGAGGAGAAACTGTTGAAGATAAACACAAGAAAGGCACCCGGGGTGGATGGGATCTATCCAGTTATATTAAAGGAGGCAGCAAAGGAAGTAAGCAAACCCTTAGCCATAATTATGAGAGCTTCCTTGGACTCAGGGGAGGTACCCATGGACTGGAAATGTGCAAATGTGACCCCAATTCACAAAGGAGGATCAAAGGCTGACACAAGTAATTATAGACCTGTGAGCTTAACTTCTGTTCCAGGAAAATTAATGGAGTCACTGGTTAAAGAAGCACTGCAGGATCATTTAGACAAGACTTCAGTTATAGCTCAGACACAGCATGGTTTTGTTAAGGGGAAGTCTTGCCTGACCAACTTGATTGGATACTATGATGCAGTCACAAAAGAACTGGATGCAGGGAATAACTTTGATATTATATACTTGGATCTTAGAAAGGCTTTTGATACTGTTGCACATGGAAGACTGCTGCACAAATTGGAGCAGTGTGGCATTGGAGGCAAATTGCTGCTATGGATAAAGGGGTGGTTGAGGGGGAGAAGACAGAGAGTGGTAATCAATGGACACTGCTCATCGTGGACTAATGTTATTAGTGGAGTCCCTCAGGGTTCAGTATTGGGTCCTTTATTGTTTTCTGTATTTATAAATGATATTGATGATGGTATATCAAGCTTAATGTCCAAGTTTGCAGATGATACAAAGGTTGGCAGGGTTGTCAAGGACACTACTGACACTATGCTGCTGCAACAGGATCTGGAAAGGTTGAGCAGATGGGCTGAGAGGTGGCAAATGAAGTTTAACATTGACAAATGTAAAGTACTACACATGGGAAACAGCAACCCCAGAGCAACGTATCAACTCTGTGGTACTACACTGACAGTGGTAGAGAATGAAAGGGACTTGGGGGTGGTTGTGCAGGCAGATATGAAGTTCTCTGAGCAATGCAGACGGGCTGCAAGAGTAGCTCATGGAGTATTGTCAATGATATACAGGAATTTTTCCAGCAGGGATAAGGAGGTGATTATTCCATTGTATAAGGCAATGGTCAGGCCACACCTAGAGTACTGTATACAGGTCTGGAGGCCTCATTTCAAGAAGGATGTAGAGCTGCTGGAGCGAGTACAGAGAAGGGCAACAAGATTAGTGAATGGAACAATGGGGTGCTCTTACGAAGAAAGGCTTAAGTTTTGCAAATTACAGTGTCTGGAGACTAGGCACCAGCGAGGTGATCTGATAGAGGTGTATAAAGCCTTGAATGGTTTAAGCATGCTCAATGCTGATGGGATTCTTCCTCTAGCTCAGAAAAATCACCTGAGAGGGCATAAATTCAAATTGAGGAAAGACAGATGTAGGATAGACGTGCGGAAATTTGCCTTTAGCCAGCGGGTGGTTGGTTGGTGGAACAGACTCCCATCCCTTGTGGTGGAGGTTGATAGCCTAAATAAGTTTAAGGCTCAGCTGGACAGGTATTTTGAACGAACAGAGGGGTGAAGTGGAAGTGGGTTTTTTTTTTTTTTTTTGGCTGATGCTGCATAAGCTTGCTTTCTTGCATCAAATGCCTCTACTAATGCTAATGCTAATGCTGTTAGTGATTCCATTGCATTCAAAGGTGGAAATATAGAGGGACAGAAGTTGCAACCAATAGTTTTGGCAAGAGACCAGAAGGCTCAACTACCACTTGGACATGAAGCAAATTTTCTACTCTTAGCTTGTTTCAAACCGAGTTTGGATCGAAGCAAATTTTCTACTCTTAGCTTGTTTCAAACTGCGTTTGGATCGATTAATAAGTCTTTCACAGATGTGAAAGTTTTATTGCAGGTAGGAAATGAAACTGGAGCTTTGGATACAAGCCAACTTCAATATGCTATATTTTTACTTTGAACAGCCTTGGCATATTTATTGGAAAACCAAAGTTTAGATAACGGTAGAGGGTTTTAAAGGATTTCATTCCTAAAAGAATAATTTCATCGATATGATTTTAGCAACCATCAGGATCAGAAGATTTAAAACAGTATTCCAAGGAGGAATAGAGGAATATTTATTACCTGGAATTATTATTTGATACTGGATCGATGAGCTGTGAGTTAGATATGCTTTCTTGTTAAAATATTTTAACTGATACTAAATGCCATCAGACTAAGGCATTCACATCACAGGATTCTTCATATGGATGAAGAGCCTGGTTCAGTGGATGCTGTCCATTATTTCCAGACTGTTAAAGTGGGCATTATATGTACACAATTAGTGTTGGTTATCCTCTAGGTAGCTCAGATCACAACTGTGCGATGTTCTATCTCACTGGAGCCTCTGTTCCATGACCATTCCCAGTTGTTGTGTAATTTAGCATTACAAGAATGCAAAATGAGATGATCATGACTTCTATTCCCCTTTTCCTTGGTTGGATCTGATTCCAATAAATCTGGTTAGATCTGATCAAAATACATGCTGAGGCTGAATTAATGAAATCATTCTTGTAAGGATGAAAATTCCACATTTTGACCTAAGCTCTTGTCCTTTATCTAAACCATGGTTTTTCAAAAAATGTGCAATGGCTGTTCATGATAAAAGCAATATATCGCAATTGGCTTGTATCCAAATCTTGATTCATTTTCTGCTTACCCTAAAGCCTGTAGCATTTGTAAACAAGCTATTAAATAAATCCAAACTTTATTTTTAAGAGGCTACTATGTTTTATGATATTAATCAAACTTTGTGATCTCTCTCTCACTGACTGCTTCTAATTGACTCACAGCTATTGTTATTTAAACTGTATGTCATATGAATTTGGAAAGAAAGTAGTTTGTTTTTATTTTATTTAGAAATGATACTAGAAATTGTCCTCAGGCTCACTGTGTGGTCATTTCTCCATTGAGAGCTTGGCAAACTTTCCTCAGATTTCTGAGATTAGTTGAATACAATATCGTATTAACGTAATTGCCACTATGATGGTATTATTTATTTTTTTCAACTTAAGCCTTTGAATGTGATTAAGTTTCTGAAGTTACATATATGCTATAATTGTCATAGTGGCAATACTACTTCACCACTCCATTGGAACATTGGCTAATCTTTCTACAGTAGTAGTGGATGATCAGTGTGCTTCACTACCACCAGTGAGGCAATATAGTATTATATTTCAAAATTTGGCAGTGGTTTAGTCCCAACATTTTCAGATTTATAATATTATTATTTGCCTTTGTATTTCCAAAATAATGTAAGATATACAGTACAGGAGGAAAATACAGTTGCCAAACAAACATTTAAATTTTTTGATATGACTATCCTGTACAACTTCTGATTTAATGATGTTAGTGCACAATAATGCATTTCTTGCCTATCACAAGTCAAAACTCTTTTTTTTTTTCTGATAGATGTAGTCTGTTTCACTTTCCTTTCTCAGCATTCTACACCTTTCCACAAAACTGTGGTGAGAGAATGCCAGCCAATAAACAATTTAATTTTCAATCAGCTAATTGCAGTTACCTGCCTTTGTTATTAAGACTGCCTTCAGACTTCCATTTGTTCAGCCCTCTGAAAAAACACCTTTCAGGAAAGCATTTTACCATGGATGAGGAAGTTCATTAAGCAGTGCGATGTTGGTTACTGCGTGTGGGCACAGACTTCTTCAGTACTGGTATTGATAAACTGATCCATTGTTGGGACAAGTGCATCAATAAAACTGGAGATTTTTGTGGAGAAGTAGTGCATGTTCACTTATTTATTTGTGTGTAATTTCAACTTCGTATTATTAAACATCATCGAGAGAAAAAAAAAATGTGTTACCTTACTTTTCGGAAACCCCTTGTATATATATATTTGAGGAATAAACAAGGGGTTACCTTTTATTCAGTCAGTAGGATTTCTTCTTAACCAACTCTTCTTATGCGAATGAATTATAAATGATAAAATGATATAAATGATAAAATTATAAAGTAATACTGAAATAATTTAAAACTCATAATGTGTTCCTCACTGTCAACACATGGGTAGTCTAACATCCCAGGATCATAGTGGTGAACCCCAACCTGACCCCAGAAATATCAAACCCCAAAGCAATCTTTAGTGATGGAAGACATTTTGTCATGAATGCGAATTTAAATTATGAGTGAAATACTATCAAAATACGATAAAAATACTATAAAAATAATGAATTAAAATCCACTAAAATTTCCTCCCTTAAGTGGCCCAAAACTTTGACAAGTGTCATGTTCACAGGGTAGGAATGAAACCAACGAAATTTGTGTGTGTCCAGAATCTTATAAATAGGAGATTAGTCTTTGGTATGCATGCGTTCGAATGACCACGAATCAGAAGTAAGAAATGGACGACAAATGTTAAGCAAGTTTCTTTGTAATTTCATTTCTAAAGTTTCTGCAATCAATAACTTAGTATAATTATGTTGAATATTTAAAATTTTGGTTTCATTAAAGTGGAATCACAAGGATTGTGATTCCACTTACATTGGATCTACCAGATGTATTTTAAACCTCTAGGGTTAAGCAACATGAAGCATCAGTCCGTGCATTACGTGCGAATGCTTTGAAACTAGCATTCCATGCGATAAATGAAAACCACACATTCCTGTTTAATGAAGCCAAAATTTTACACAAATTTCGTTAGCTTCATTCCTACCCTGTGGACATGATACTTGTCAAAGTTTTGGTCCACTTAAGGGAGGGAAATTTTAGTGGATTTTAATTCATCACTTTTATCGTATTTTAATAGTATTTCACTGGTATTTTAATTCGCATTCATGACAAAATGTCTTCCATCACTAAAGATTACTTGGGGGTTTGATATTTCTGGGGTCAGGTTAGGGTTCACCACTACAATCCTGGGATGTCAGACTACCCGTGTGTTGATAGCGAGGAACACATTATGAGTGTTTTAAATTATTTTAATATTATTTTAACGTATGATTTATAATTTATTCGCATAAGGAGAGTTGGTTAAGAAGAAATCCTACTGACTGAATAAAAGGTAACTCCTTGTTTATTCCTCAAATATTAATAGAATGTAGGAAGAATTGAGCATTTGTAAGCTCTCATTTATTTAGTCTTTATATATATATATATATATATATATATATATATATATATATATATATATATATTCTTTTTTTTTTTTTTAATTTATTTCACATAATACAAGAAGGTTCTCAATTACAATGTGTGAAGATAAATAGCAAAACAGGTTATTGGTTATTTCATATTTTTATAGGAATGTACAAATATTTGCTGATGATGATGTACAGGGTAATTTAATTTACAGTAACTATTTTTGGTTAAATATGGGTAATTTGGACCCTCAAATTTGTTATTTCACATTGTCTTCACTCAAAAATCATTCCGATTATTTCAGAATAACTTATAGCTCTTTCCAAGGTAATTTTTTGCCAAACTATAAAATATTTGATAACTCCATACAGAACAGGGTGACAATTTTGTTGTTGTAGGTTTGATTTTTTTTTTTTTATGTCATATCAGCAACTTCCTCAGGCCATGATGTGCCAAGTCAGGTGAAAGCGTATTAAAGTTACCAATATTTTGTACATGACTTTGCACAACTGTTGGTATTTTATGGCATATTGGCAACTTTGGTCACAATGCACCAAGTCAAGGTGAAAATGTAGTAAAGTGCCAATGTCTTGTGAATGATTTTATACAACTGCCAGCAGGGACAGATTAAAAATAAAAAGCAATAAAATTGAATAGGATAAAAAAGGAAAGATAAAAATGATAAAACTAAGGGTTTCATTCACTGGGATTTATCAGGAATTACAAGGTCTCATCAGTGAATAATAATAATAATAAAGAATTTCAATAATCCCTAACACTGCCACAGGCCTGGATTGAAGAGCAAACGAACTTCAGCTTTTTATATAATATCTTTATTGCAATCAGTAAATAGTTACATGGATGTCTGATGCAATACCCATAACAGCGACAATGCTAGGGGTTTAACATAAAAAGGTTTTTCATTTGCCTATCCTGGAAGAAACTGATAAACACTATTCAGCAAATCTCATGTTGGACTTACAAGTAATCCTAAAGGCTTTTTTTTTCTCTCTTTATTATCAACTATCTGTAGAAGGATAATAGAAATTTACCTCAATATGATACATAGAATACTTACCTCAATATAATACAATACGGAAGTGTTCTACATATAATATTGAGGTAAATTTCTCCTATCCTTCTACAAATATTGATATCAACATAGAACGTATTGAGCACCATAGCTATGTTATATACTATCAAATTATCAACTATCTTATGTCTATTAATTAAATAATAAGACAGTCTAAGGTTACTCTTAATCAAATGAACCCTGATAGCATTTACCAGCATTTGTACTTTAATTGCCACTTTTCAGACTAACTAAATAACAAATCTAGAGGGATAAAGTCACATTAAGGAAAGAAAATAACATATCATCAACCTTTTTGACTTAAGGTGTCATTTTGCATTTTTTATTTTTATATATTAATAAACAATTTTTATTTATAATGGTAAGCAAAATTAAAAACAAGATGCATTTTCTCCAAATTTTTCTACTGTTTATTTATTATTTAGACATTATTTCTTAGTGTAATTTCCCTAGCTATAAAAATCTTTTGGTTGTAGCTAGCACCACTCAGCTTCATGCTATCATCTGTTTGAAATTGATACCTAGCCAGATAACTTTAAAAAGTTTTATGTTTTCATGAAACTGAAAAGGAAGTTGCAAGGTGAAAAAATGCAGACTGTAGTGTGGTTGTATTTGTGGTCACAATTGCCATGTAACAAAATGACATCCTTGGTCTAATATCACTTGTTTGATGGCATATTGAGGATCACCTCAGAGTATATTTGAATATCAAACCAATGTGGCTCTTTTACCTCAGCATGCAAAATGGCATAATAATGGACTATGCTTGACAGAGAACAGTAAGGTCTTCCCACGGGTTTCAAAAATCTGTGAACTATTTTTTGGTGTTGGTGATGATATGCTTTTGCTGTATTATCATGTAACTTGTTTGCCAGTGCACATCTAGTGCCACCAGACTGAGTCCCTGGTCATCATTAAGACACTTGGATTTTAAGTATTTTTTCCATGATAACATGACTTATTTCAGTAATGATTTTGGATACTACACTACAAACTAGAAAGTATGGGAAAATAGCATGGCATGCAGCAGAAATACATCACCACGGTTGAAAACACTCAAGATTTTTAATGGGGTAGGCAGAAACAGGAAGTTAACATTTTGTTTTCGATTTTATAATAATTGATTATAAAATTGAAAACAAAAGTTAAAAAAAAAAAAAAAAGAAGAGAAAGAAATAACAGTGGAGGGATTCAAACTGATGTTATCAACACTAAAGCTCAAGTCATGCTGCCATTTGGTCTCTCTCTCTCTCTCCCCATCCCTCACCCACATCTTTGGCTTTTCACTTTTCAATTATTGAAAGTCCATAATGGATTATCAGCTCAATATGCTCATCACTACTCTGAATTGGCGCCTCCGTAGCCAGGTGGGCAGGAGCAGAAGTGCATAGCACATGCTTCTTGATTAGACCGGGGTTCGAGCCCATGACCACCAAATACGGAAGATGCCGAAAAGCCAGGGAATGACCACCGCATATCCCCGGAGCAATATGGCCTTAGTTGCTAATGCTCCTAAAAACCAAATAACAACAACTACTCTGAACCAGTAGTATTTGTTCTGAGTTATTATGAGGTAGGTTTTCTATTCATCACTATCCAATTGTAGCACATAATTTATCTTCAGGTACCAGAAATTTTTTTACTTGACTTGCCAACTGTAAAATTATTTGGGTACAAAATTACTAATCTGGGTATTACATGTAAACTGTTATTATAAATTTTAATATATTTTCTGGTTTAGTTTATTGTTAGCTTGAGAGAGGTGAAAGAGATTCTTGCTCTGCTTCTATTAGAATGAGCAGAAGCCTGAAAAACAAGATGCATGATATTTCAGAGACTGCTGGGAGCCATTGCGGTACAAGTAAACACATGGGTTGTGTTAGGGTAGCTAAGAATAGAAACAGGTGCAGGTATACTTGCGTGTACACCAATGCTAGGAGTTTAGTAAATAAATTTGATGAATTTGAGGTATTGCTCAAAACATCAAAGGCAGATATTGTTGGGATATCAGAGACGTGGTGTCACACAGATATAAGGGATGCAGAACTGGAATTTGGGGAGTACAACGTCTACAGAAAGGATAGACAGGATAGGAAGGGGGGAGGGGTTATGCTATTAGTTAAGAAACACATAAAAACCAAGGAAGTGAAGCCAGTCGACATCGCTGGACAGTGCAGTGTTGAGTCAGTTTGGTGTGACATAAGCATTGGGAGATCAAAATTGAGAGTAGGAGTGTGCTATAGGCCTAATGACTCTGATGAGTATAATAAGAAACTGTACAGGGAAATAGAGTGGGCCAGTAAATCAGAAAGTCTTATAATGGGAGATTTTAATTTCCCAGATATTGACTGGAATTTGGGGGCTGGCTACTCACACACTAGCAGGGCTTTTGTGGATTTATTGGATGATTGTTTTCTACATCAGCATGTTCGGCAGGCAACTAGAGGGAGTAATATTCTTGATTTGATTATCAGCAGTGATTCTTCATGCATTAAGAATCTGCAGATAAATGAACCACTAGGTGGCAGTGATCACAGTGTGCTGAAGTGGGATTTACTCAAAGAGGTAACTACCATTAGGGATAAAGGGAAGGGTTATTGCTTCCGTAAAGGCGACTACGATGGACTGAGACAGTATTTAAATTCTATACAGTGGGACCAACTGATGATGTTACCAACAGCAAATTCAAAATGGGAAGCATTCAAAGAACTTATCTTGGAAGCTACTAGGCTTTACATACTCATGGAGTATTGTCAATGATATACAGGAATTTTTCCAGCAGGGATAAGGAGGTGATTATTCCCTTGTATAAGGCAATGGTCAGGCCACACCTAGAGTACTGTATACAGGTCTGGAGGCCTCATTTCAAGAAGGATGTAGAGCTGCTGGAACGAGTACAGAGAAGGGCAACAAGTTTAGTGAATGGAACAAAGGGGTGCTCTTACGAAGAAAGGCTAAGTTTTGCAAATTACAGTGTCTGGAGACTAGGCACCAGCGAGGTGATCTGATAGAGGTGTATAAAGCCTTGAATGGTTTGAGCATGCTCAATGCTGATGGGATTCTTCCTCTAGCTCAGAATAATCACCTGAGAGGGCATAAATTCAAATTGAGGAAAGACAGATGTAGGATAGACGTGCGGAAATTTGCCTTTAGCCAGTGGGTGGTTGGTTGGTGGAACAGACTTCCATCCCTTGTCGTGGAGGTTGATAGCCTAAATAAGTTTAAGGCTCAGCTGGACAGGTATTTTGAACGAACAGAGGGGTGAAGTGGAAGTGGGGTTTTTTTTTTTTTTTTTTGGCTGATGCTGCATAAACTTGCTTTCTTGCATCAAATGCCTCTACTAATGCTAATGCTAATGAGAGGGAAAAAAGTTTTCAGGCTTTCTGGGAATTGCTAAAATAAGCATGCTAAAATAAAATTAAAACTGTAGAATTCAGCTTAGAAAAGTAAAAATTATTTGAAAACACCTGTCTTTATAATTTTGAACTTTGTATGCAAAATAAGTATAAATACCTAATTTAACTACCTAAACAAACGGAATTCAAAGATTAAGCATTGATTAAGAGAATACCTCACTATACAAGCTATATTATAATAATATGGCTTATATAAGCTATATTATAGTGTCTTGTCCTATGGCTGTTGCTTGCAATTTGAAGAGATAGGTGGAACTTCTGTAGGATGGCATTCAGTAGTCTTAGGTGGGATTTTATTTTTTTGCCTCAGGTGTCGAATTCCCCATTATAAGGCAATCTGATTTATGGGTGCATTCTTTTTATCTGTACAGCTCATTATACTCAACATGGTGCTTGGGCTTATAACTGTTATGGTTTTCTTTCTTTTCGCCAGTGATTGTCACACAAAACTGACTCAATTACACTAGCCACCCAGGTCAGCCAAGTGCCTTATATTCTATGTAGCTTTTGATACTGTTCCACATGAACAGAACTTGTAATCCATACCTTGCTTTCGAGGTTACTGGATGTTTAAATAGAAGCAGCACAAGAATCAATTTCATTTCACTTCTGTTTGTGGCAGTTGGTTAAATTAGTAGTCTGTTTATCCCATCCCCATTCCTTTAGCCATAATTATAGGAACATTCTTGGGTTTGGGTTGGAGGGGGAGGTCCCTACAGATAGGAGATGTGAAAATATCTTCTCTGTTGACAAAGCTGGATCGAAAGATGAAGCAAGTAATTACAGACAGATAAGCTTGACTTATGTTCCAGGGAAAATAATGGAGCTGATGGTTAGAGAAGTAATGCAGGATCATCTTGATAGGAATGCAGTTATATGGTGTTGTGGAAGTTTCTTTGTATTTTTTGCCACTACTACTAAATGGATAGAATAAACTAAATATTGATGACATCCTTACTCTTTCTTGGGTAATATATATCATCCAAAGGAGACACAAATTTAAACTGGGAAAGGATGGTTGCCGGATATATGTACAAGAATTTACTTTTAGCCAAAGTAATTGATTGGTAATTAAGGTTTAACAAATGTTCATCTAGTGTTATGGAAGTGAGTAGTTTGAATAAAATTAAGGAAGGATTAGATAGATTATTAGAGGAGATGAACAGATGATGTGGGTAGATTTTTTTTTTTTTTTAAATTTGGCTGGTGCTGTATAAGCTTACTTCCTCGCATAATTTGTCAGGTTGCTACTAATATTAATAGTAATTACACTGGTTCTGAAAATAGATTACTGAAATCTTTTTCTCTCCCTACCCAGTAACTTAAGGTAAAAATATGACATGTTTAAAAGTATTTCCCTTTTTGCTTACCAGCTCCAACATCTTCTGCTACATGAAATCCAGAACTTCTATGGCTACTTCCAACCACTCTTTCCTCACTTCTCATATTAATTACTTTGGATAATGTGGCAGTGCATTTGAGCCTCATCTCATCCTCTTCATCAAAATGCTTCTGTTCAACCTTGAACTGCAATCCAAGGGTACTGGTTTCTAAACCATCAGGATGTCGTTTATTAAGGTATTTTATTAATTGATTGGAGGAAGCCTGAAATTTGGAAATAACAGTTATTAATTAACATTTCCTATTAAAGTCAAACAAAAAGTTCCAAATATCAATACGGCCTTTATACAGTAAACTCCATAAAATTCAGCACTTGATAATCCACAATTCTTTAAAATCTGGCACATTTTACAAAAAAAAAAAAAAAAAAAAAGAAAGAAAGAAAATTAGCATTTTACAATCTGGAAATATTAAGAGGACAATCCTGCTGCCTTTATAAGATACTTACAAGACTATCATGTTTTTTAATCTGTTTTTGTGGCCAATGGGATTTAAACTGCTCAGATAATGTAATGATCTTAATTCTCACAGCACAGCAAACTTGCCTTCAAAACGAGTTTCCCTGGAATCGCACTATTTTTAAACAGATTGGCCTCTCCAAAAGGTTACTTGGCCATTTGTTTTTAAAAAATGAGACTATGATAGCCTGCTTCAGGAGTATCTGGTCCCTCATTAGATAACATGTAGTCTCTAGTAACAACACACAGACAAAACATTTGTAGAGATGTTCAATGTGAGCTGCTATACAGTTTCAAAATTAGTATTGAAATTTGTAATAAAGCTAAAAGCTGTATGCTGAAAGTATTACAATAACAAAGACAAGTTTATTCTGTTGCTAGAATCAAGACTTATCTATTTAAATCCTGCTGGTGGCAAATACTGATTATTCAAGGGAAAAATAATCCTACAAGCATCTTATGAAATGCAAATGAAAAGAAAAGATAATTATTTTAAATATTTACAGATGCAAATAAGTTCAATTGTTTGTGCTTGATAGTTACTGAAATATGATCTTTAATACTGCTCAACCACTAGTTGTACCTCTTTACAAACCAGCACACAACCAGAACAAATTGAATTTTAAAGCCTAAAATCTGGGATTTAAAAAAAAAAACAGGGGCAGTGAGAACAACTTGTCTGTGTTTAGGTAATATGCACTCTAAAAATGAAACAGAAGTATTTATAAAAGACAGAAGACATGGCTTAATATGTTGCAGAGAGGTATACCTAGTGGTTGAGCAGTTTTAACAGACTGAAATAAAATAAATCATGAACCAAAGACTTAATCATATTTTATTGAACTTTTATTCTGCCCTGTGTTTAGGTAATATGCACTCTAAAAATGAAACAGAAGTATTTATAAAAGACAGAAGACATGGCTTAATATGTTGCAGAGAGGTATACCTAGTGGTTGAGCAGTTTTAACAGACTGAAATAAAATAAATCATGAACCAAAGACTTAATCATATTTTATTGAACTTTTATTCTGCCCTAATCATATCATGAGCAACAAAAACCTTTACATGTTAAATTTACATAACATAACATTACTAGATTTTTTATATTAAAACAGTTTCAGCCACCTGATCAATGAAAATTGACAGGATGAAGTGGCATTCTAAATACTTACGTGGTGTGTATTACATGAAAATAAGTTCTCTAAGAAAATATAAATAGTTTTTAGGAAGAAAGTTGGTGGATTTAAATTATAGAATTTTTTAAATGAATTATAGATTTCTCTGAAATATATTTTGAGAACTCAATATTAGTGTGTGGCAGAGATGAGATGTGGCCAATTATAATAATTCTGAATAATGATTCATGAATTTCCAAAAATATTTTTCCAACATTTCCATTATGCGCTGAAATAGCACACAAAAAACTACATAATTTTCAATTTCTGATGATGATTTCAACTCTTAAAATGCAAACTTCGGTAAAAACAATGACCACTGACTGTAACAAGATCTCTTAAGAGATCATGATTCCTCTCTTTCCCCTCTTCTAAAATGCAATTTTTTACAAAGAAAACTGAATAATAATACATTTGTCCATTTTAAACTCCACATATCTGGTAATTCATACGAATTTATGGAATGAGTATGGATACCCTGAATTTGTGGCAAGTTAAACTGCAAGCACTTAAGAGAACAAATTTTTCTTCAATGTGTAAGTTAAGCATTTTGATTAATCTACTACTCTGATTACCTGCAATTTCTCTGATCATGCAATTTTTGGAACATTTAATTTTTAGTAATTGCTTATTGAATATGCCAAGCACACTATACATAATTGGAAGCATGCTTCATTTAATGATGATTCAAAAAATTTTATAATTAATTTTCAGCAGTTTTACTACTGCTGTTGTTGTTATTTGTTGTTATTTGGTTTTTAGGAGCATTAGCAACTAAGGCCATATTGCTCCAGGATATGCGGTGGTCATTCCCTGACCTTTCCGCATCCTCCGTATTTGGTGGTGACGGGTTCGAACCCCGGTCTAATCAAGAAGCATGTGCTATGCACTGCTGCTCCTTCCCACCTGGCTACGGAGGCGCCTGCTTTACTACTGCAAGGAAAAAAAAAAAAAAAAAAAAATGGGACAAACTGATTTAACACTTGATCAGTTGCTTTAATGCTCAATCAATTGCTTGGAATAAACTTAAGAAGACATAACATGTTTTCTTATGACATGTTATGTCTTAAGAAAAGAGACAAGGCGTTTTTCATGTATGTGACAAGAAAGAAGAAAAGAATGAATCAGATCGGACCATTGCATAATGGGTGTGGAATAACCCAGATAATGCTGATGAACTGAACAAGATTTTCTATCTATCTTTAGAGATTGAAGACTCTTCACAGTGAGGAGAGGCCATTACAAGTGAAGTTCAGCAACATGAAATTTGCAATGTTGAAATCAAAGAACATTACTACAAAGGCACATGTCGTTATGTCTCCAAGACTATTAAGGAAGAAATACACTATTATCACCTCACATGTAAACATGTCAAACATCAAATTGTGAGAGCTATATTTCCTGTTTAGTTGTACTGGTTGGAGACACACTGTCATGGGTGCCGGCAGGCTATTTTTCAAGGTATTCTCATTTGGGAATAAAGTTTTTGCTCAACAAATTTTCGAATATATGCAATATCTTAATTAAGTCAAGTTAAATTAAGAAAAGAATTGATAGAAATAAAGATTTTATGAACACAACTATATCAAAATTCACAGAGAAGCCGAAAAGATAGCAATTTTTATTTAAAGATAATGACGAAAATTAATGGACTCTAATTTTGTTTTGCAAGAGTTATTTTAATTTTGTTCTTGTTTTGATAAATTATTTGAATATTTTAGTTTTCTTTTCTTTTTTTTTTTAGAATTTGTATTGTTTTATTGTTTCAAAAAATTAAAGAAAATATTAAAAATTGTGTATTACTTTGAAATCCAAAGGTGGTGCACTTGCACCACCTTGCACCCATGCACACTGTTGTTATTCGCTGTATTCACAAGATAAGTGATATTGTAGGCAGACTCACATTTTCAGGAGTTCACAATTTTCTGTTTGAACAGAAATTTCGTTAGGTGTGACAGCATGAGCAGAGAAGCACATTTCTGGAGGTCACTACCATAAAACAATAAAAATAATTTGCAGTTTCTGGTTTACTGGGCGTTCCTCTTAGTGCAATCTGTTATAAACGGATAGTAAATTCTATCTTATTCATTTGCGATAATACAGATTAGCGTTAGTTGAGCCATATGATGCAAGAAAGCAAGCTTATCCAAAAAAAAAAAAAAAAAAAAAAACCCTTCTCATTTCACCCACTTGGTCACTCCAAATGTTTGTCTAGTTCAGCCTTAAATTTATTTAAGCTATCAACTTCCACAACAACAGATGGAAGTCTGTTCCAGCAATCAACTACCTGCTGGCTAAAGGCAAACAACCATCCCTTTATCCATTGCAATAACTTGCCTTAATGACATACCACTCCAATTTGTACAGGAGTCTTCCATGTGCAACAGTAACAAAAGCTTTCCTGAAATCCAAGTATATATATCAAAATTATTTTTTACATCCAGTTCCTTTGTGATCACATCATAGTATCCAATCAAATTGGTCAGACAAGACTTTCCCTTAACAAACCCATGCTGTGTCTGAGCTATTACTGCTGTCTTGTCTAGGTGATCCTGTATCACCTCTTTAACCAGTGATTCCATTATTTTCCCCGGAACAGAAGTTAAACTAAGAGGTCTATAATTATTTGTCACCCTTTGAACCCCCCTTTGTGAATTGGGGATACATTTGCACATCTCCAGTCCATGGGAACCTCCCCTAACTCTAAGGATGCTCTCATAATTATGGCTAAGGGTTTGCTTACTTCCCTTGCTTCCTCCTTCATTATAACTTGATAGATACACCTCAAGCTCTCATAGATGCCTATCAGAACACTGAGTTGGCACCTAATTTCTTCACAGTCTCTGTACCTAGCACACACAAAGACATCCTCCTTGGCTAGATCATGTCCTGTTCTAGACAGGTCTGCAAAAATTTCACATTTCGCGCATTGTTTTAGACTGTGATGCATTAGAGAATCGCTCCCTTCAGTTCTCCCTCGGCCGACGGGGCAAGCCGGGTGGGTAAAGTGCCTGCCTGGCAACCCAAAGGTCGCGGGTTCGATTCCCGCCTGGGGCTTGGATCAAAGTACTGCAAAAACCTTGGGAGGTGCATTATGGCCACAGAAGCCTATGTGCCAACAACTACCAAAAAAAAAAAAAGTTCTCCCTCGAGCCACAGCACTCTGGCTATTCTGTGAACGCTGCTTTGCTGCTCTAGTCTGGGTCATGATTCCGTTAAGTATAATTTAAATAAATGAACTTTAATAAGATTAATAAATTTTACTGATTAACTGATAATATTATACTAATCTAACAGATTTCTAATAGAGTGCTATGTTTTTCGCTAAATCTTAAGCTATTCCATATAACAATGATCGTAAGTTACAAACAGACATATTAACTTAGTGTCCGTTTGAAGCTACTTATAGAAAATAATTTAGTATAACAATTAATTCAATAAAACGACTAAATATAACTGGAATTCTGTGGATACAAATCCACAGAATTCCAGTTATATTTAGTCGTTTTATTGAAATGTTATGGTAAGTCGTTATATTATGGTGAAATGTGTTTCCCCTTCCATGAAAGCTTCAATCAGATAAAAAAACATAAATAAATTTTCAGAATGTACTCTTCATTCCTATTTTTTAAGCTTTATAATTTTTACTCCATATCTCACTTGTGCAATTTGTGCATGCTGTCTTTGTTATTGATTGCTTAACTTTTCTGTTTTAAATTTTACAATCCAAAAAAAAAAAGAAAAAAAAAAGGCAGTGAACAGAATTATCAATTAGTTAGTATGTATATATTACAGTATTAATTAAGCTACATACGTAAGTGCATATAGTCTCCGACCAATACAACTAAGTGGGAAATATAGCTCTCACAATTTGACACATTTACATGTGAGGTGCAAATAGTGTGTTTATTGCCTTATTGATGAAGCAAATTAATGAAAACAATATGGTTATACTTGGCAAGATGCGATTCTGGTATCTGAGTACCAAAATACCTTAATATTTAAAATAAAATTAAATCAGAAAAATATGAAAAACACTAGCACCAACAGTGAAGGTGTACAACTGGTTCACCAAGGGGTACATGTACTTGCTTGCACGCACGCACACACAAAAGGAAGAATGTCACTATCAGAATAAATCAAATTAAATAAAGAGGATAGTTTTGAATATTCAGTAAAGAGATACCCTATAACATATTTGAAGACAAACCACACACTCATTCTTTTTAAGTCATGTTCACATTCACCACTCAGTTTTTTGCATATGATGCAAAAAGCAAGCTTATACAGCATCAGCCAAAAAAAAAAAAAACAATCTCTCATTTCACCCATCCACTCCAAATGTTTGTCTAGTTCTACCTTGAATCTATTTAAGCTATCAACTTCTACAACGACAGATGGAACTTTGTTCCAGCAATCAACCACCCACTGGCTAAAGAAAACTTCCGCACATCTATCCTACAACTGTCTTTCCTCAATTTGAATTTATGCCCTCTCAGGTGATTATTCTGATCAAGAGGAAGAATCCCATCAGCATCGAACATGCTCAAACCATTCAAGGCCTTATACACCTCAATCAGATCACCTCGCAGGTGCCTAGTCTCCAGCCATTATAATTTGCAAAAATTAAGCCTTTCTTCGTAAGAGCAACCCTTTGTTCCATTCAATAATCTTGTTGCCCTTCTCTGTGCTCGTTCCAGCAGTTCTACATCTTTCTTAAAATGAGGCCTCCAGACCTGTATACAGTACTCAATGTGTGGCCTGACCACTGCCTTATACAAGGGGATAATCACCTCCTTATCTCTGCTAGAAAAATTCCTGTATATCATTGACAAGACACCATGAGCTACTCTTGCAGATCGTCTGCACTGCTCAGAAAACTTTATATCTGACTGCACAATTACCCCCAGGTCCTTTTCGTTCTCTACCACCGTTAGTGTAGTACCACACAGTTGATACATTACTCTGGGGTTACTGCTACCCAAATGCAGTACTTTACATTTGTCAATGTTAAACTTGAGTTGCCACCTCTCAACCCATCTTCTCAACTTTTCTAGATCCTATTGCAGTAGAATACTGTCATTAGTGTCATTAACAACCTTGCCAACCTTCACATTGTCTGCAAATTTGGACATTAAGCCTGATATACCATCATCAATATTATTAATAAATACAGAGAACAATAATGGACCCAACACTGAACTCTGGGATACTCTACTAATAACATTTGTCCACGAAGAGCAGTGTCCATTGATTACCACTCTGTCTTCTCCCACTCAACGATCCATTTATCCATACCAGCAATTTGCCTCCAATGCCACACTGCTCCAATTTGTGCAGCAGCCTTCCATGTGCAATAGTATCAAAATCCTTTCTAAGATCCAAATTATTCTTTGCATCCAGTTCCTTTGTGACCACATCATAATATCCAATCAAATTGGTCAGACAAGACTTCCGCTTAACAAACCCATGCTGTGTCCGAGCTGTAATTGAAATCTTGTCTAGATGATCCTGCAGTGCTTCTTTAACCAGTGGCTCCATTAATTTCCCTGGAAAAGAAGTTAAACTAACAAGTCTGTAATTACGTGTGTTGCCCTTTGATCCTGCTTTGTGAATTGGGGTCACATTTG
Source organism: Mastigoproctus giganteus (assembly GCF_048544385.1). Classification (NCBI taxonomy): domain Eukaryota; kingdom Metazoa; phylum Arthropoda; class Arachnida; order Uropygi; family Thelyphonidae; genus Mastigoproctus; species Mastigoproctus giganteus. Next base: position 45,948,009 of record NC_143585.1, read on the forward strand.
CACATCTCTAATCTATGGGTACCTCCCCTGAGTCCAAGGAAGCTCTCATAATTATGGCTAAGGGTTTGCTTACTTCCTTTGCTGCCTCCTTTAATATAACTGGATAGATCCCATCCACCCCAGGTGCCTTTCTTATGTTTATCTTCAACTATTTCTCCTCCACGTTTCTCTCAGTTTTTACAAAATCATCTAGCTCTCTGCCAGAGTTTAATACACCTCTGGCATTCCCTTCCCAATCTTTGTTATGTTTTATTACAGCTTTTCCAAAACTGGAGTCTGCATACCTCTGTGAGTCTGTACACCAGTTCCAGAGCATCTGGAAAACATTCAGAAGGAGTATCAAGTACATGTAATATGTGTTTATATATACAGGGGTCCACAAATGTTTTTTTGATTTTTGAAGAGGTCTGCACATCTCAGTAGTTTGGGAGCCACTGTTTTAATATAATCCATCATTTGGTTATCTTTAATGATCTTATTACAAATGACTTATTCAACTCTGTTTATTATGATTTTGTTTAATGGTTGATATGCATATTTGTGTTTGGTTTAGGCTTGTCAATTGGCTCAATGTTTAAATTTGCATTTTGTATGTTACATTACTGAGTTTAGTTTGTTATCTCTATTCAGATCAAATGGGGCACCTGCTGACCTTTGACAGAACAGCAGTCCACGACTGAAATATGATCATTTTGGTGTTCAGAAGTGTTGGTGTTCCCTAAGAAAGATGTTCCTCATTGGGCTGGGAATTGTGCATTTGCACTGCTGGGGGTGTGGGAAGATGAGTGTTCCTTTATTACTTTCTTATTTTTTGATTTAATTTTATTTTGAATATTAGGGTGTCTTGGTACCCGGGTAGCAGAATTGCATATAGCTCTAACTGTAGCATCAATTTGGTCAACTGGTTTTATGGTACACTCATGAGCAAAAACATTATAACCAACCCTCTCTCAACAAATGGATGCAACCCACAACACCTGGGAGTAATGCCACTGACTGGCACAGCATATATAGTGAAAGCATGGGCAGTGCCTGCCAGTTGATTGGTACAAAGCATGTGCAATGGGGGAAAGGCAAGGACCTGATGGAGTTTGAATGATATATGATTTGTGCCAAGCATCTCAGCAACCACAGACATTGTCAGCTATTTGGGAGCTATAGTGAAGCGGTTGTGGGAATGGTCTGAAGAGCGACAAACAACTATCCAAAGTACTGGGATGGGGAGACTACCACTGGTTGACAGTCAAGGTGAATGGCAGTTAACAAACTGTTTGGGACAAACAGATGGCTCATGATCCCTCAATCAATGGCAGACTACAACACTAGGGTGCACAGAGAAATGTTTCTGAGCACCCCATCTGACAGACAGACCTGCAGAGTAGGTGAACTGTTCATCTGTCCATGCTGACCAACCAATGACACCTCTGCTTGCAGCAGGAATGGAGCATCCAGTCATTCAATGTTTCTGGGCATTGGATGACTGGAAAAGAGTTGCCTGGTCTGATGAATCAAGGTTCCAGCTCCATCATGCTGATGAATGAGTGTGTATTCAATGGCAAGCAGGTGAACAGCTGCAACCAGACTGAACAGTTAGATATAAACAGGACGGTGGTGGCATTATTGTGGTTTGGGGGATATATTCATGGACATCACTGGGTCTCCACATCCCCATCTCATTGCCAGATCCTACTTCAGCATTGTTTTGGACCACATTTTTCTATACATAGGGACCACATATCCAGATAGCACTGGACTCTTTCAACAATACCTTGTGACACAAAAACATGTGTGTCACAAGGCCCACATTGTGCAGAAGTGGTTTGAGGATTGTGCCCAAGCATTTTGTATATGCACTGCCAAATTCCCCCAACATCAATCCCACTGAACATTATAAGATGTGGTGGAATGCAGCATTTGCCAGTTCTCATGAGTGCCTTGCTCTGTCACCAAACTCTGGGATGTCCATCTGTCCAGCTGGTCCAGGATACCTGCAGACACTTTCCATAGTCTTGTGGAGTCAATGCTGTGCTGTGTGCAAGTGGCTATCATGGCAAAAGGTGGCCCAACATGCTGTTAGGTAGTTGGTCATAATGTTTTGGCTCATGAGTGTATATTGATGTCCTTTTCTAAATAATAATTTTAGAGAATTTAATTGTTTAATAGAATAACTTTCAAACCTAAAGGCGAGTTGAGCTCCTGGAATTGATGGAATGTATCCAGCAATTCTGTAATTCTGAAGGAGGTGGGTGGGGAGGAGAGAGAGAGAGAGATTTTGTAAGCTCTATATGTGTAAGCTAATTTAGGGAATCTATTATCTTCCATTCTTTCTACATGTTCTTTCCATCTTTGTCTATATTCTATAATTTTTTCATTAATTAAGTAAATCTTTAATTCCTTTCTAATATTTACGTTTGGTATTTTATCTAATTTTGTACATCCTTTAATATATCTTAAAAATTTCATTTCTGCAGCTTGTATTCTATTAATGTCTCTTTGTTTCGGTATCCATGTTTCAGAACTGTAAAGAAGTGTTGGTATTGCCATTACTTTGTAAAATTTCAATTGTGTTTCTTTCCTTGTTTTCTTAGCCAGAGTTCTTTTTATTGTTCCACATATATTTTGAAATTTTGCCAATTTCTGGTTCATATCTTCTTTGACATCATATGTTATATCACATCCTAGATATTTAAAATGTTTTACTTGTTCTAATATTTTATGGTCTATAACTATTTTTGTTCTCACCGTATTTTTCTCCTTAAAAGCCATTGTTCTAGTTTTCGTTGTTGATATTTTAACTTTATATTCTTCTGTTATTTGGTTTAATTTAAATTCTGCTCTTTGTAAATTATCTTCATTATCTTGAATAATTACTTGATCACCTGCAAATAACAGTGTATTAATCCTATTCTTTGTATTTAAATATATACCTGTATTAATTTCTTCTTTCCATTTACATATCATATCCCTGATATATACGTTAAACAACGTTGATGACAAGCTACATCTCTGTCTAACCCTTGATTTATTATACTTTCTTCTGTTAATTTATTACCTGTATCTATTACTATTTTTGTTCCTTGATATAAACTCTGTATTATTTTTGTAAGATGCTTTGGGTATCCTTTATTACTCAATATGTCCCATAGTTTTCGTCTGTTTACTCGATCAAATGCTTTTTCATAATCTATAAATGCTAAATGCGTTTCTAAATTAAACTCTTTGTTTTTCTATTATTTGTTTTAATATAAAAATATTATCTGTACATGATCTTCCTTTTCTTCTATTAATATTTCATCAGAGATCATTTTAATTCTATTATTTATTATTTTGCTATACATTTTATATACTGTATTTAGTATGCTAATCCCTCTATAATTCTTTGTATCATTTCTATTTCCTTTTTTAAATATTGAAATAATTTTTGCTATCTTCCATTCTTCTGGTATTTTATATTGTTCCCAACATTTATTAAATAAATTTAGCATCCTGTCTTTTAAAAAACTTCCTCCATACTTGATCAGTTCTGCATTTATACCATCCATTCCTACTGCTTTCCTATTTTTTGTAGCTTTCAATGCCTTTTCCAATTCTTCCTTTGTTATTGGATCTATGTCACTAACTGGGTCTAACTGTATCTCTTTTATTTGATATGTTGGGTCTTTCCACAATTCTTCATGTTTTTTCCATTGTTCTTCCTTTATTATATTTATTCTTGAAGTGTCTTTCTCTGTGCTATTCAAGTGTTTCACCATTTTATATGCCAAATTTTGTCTTCCACAAACATCATGTTCTATTGTGCTTATAAATCTATCCCATGACTCTGCTTTAGCCTTCCTTATTTTTGTTTTCATTTTTGAAAACAAAAATAAGGAAGTCCTGTTTTGTATATATTTAAGATATTTATCTTGTACTGCTTTAGCTATTTCTTCATTCCATAACTTTACCCCCCCTCTTCTTATAGTTTTTCCTGAATTGTCCTAGTGTCTCTTTTGCCATCTTTTGAATTATATTTCGTATATTATTCCATTCTTCTTCTATTTGTTCCCTCTCCGATGTTTTACTTATTTTGTCTTTAATCCTTTTTTTATATAAATTTTGTATACTTTCTTCTTGAAGTAGATATACTTCATTATATACTTCAATATAATGCCCCTGTTTAATAGCTTTTCTCTTCTTCCATTTAGCCCATAACTTTATTTTTGAAGCCACTAAAAATTATCTGAATTAATACCATATCCTCTAAACAAACACCCCAGTATCTCGACATTGTTTTACTAATTTTTGATTTACTATTACATAATCTATTATTGATTGTGTACCTCTTGCTGACCATGTATATTTATGTATATCATGTTTTCTAAAAAATATATTTGTTATCTTTAAATTATTAAATGTTGCAAAATCTCCTAATTTATATCCATTTCCATTATTCTTTCCATAACATCGCATAATATTTTTTATTGGCTTATTCCCTACCCGAGCATTATAATCTCCCAAAATAACTACATGGTCCTTTTTTACATTCTTATATAGTTATTTTTGTAACTCTAAATAAAATTTATCTGTTTCTTCCTCTTTTCCATCTTCTGGAGCATAAATTCCAATTATACATAAATAACCTCTGTCTAATTTAAATCTTACTGTTATTATTCTATTATTTATAAATGTGTAGCTCTGTATTTTGGTTTTCCATTTCCGATGTATTAATATTGCTATCCCTCCACTAGCTCTTTCCTTTTGATCTACTCCACTGTATATCATTGTATAATAATCAATCTTTCGTACCTTTTAATTTTTTCTTCTGTTTTAAATGTTTAAGTAGTTCGACTTCTTTATATCCTAATCCTCTTCTTATGTTCCATGTTACAATATTTAAAATGTCCGTTATTCCTTTTCGCTTCCTTTTCCCAGTCCGAGTCGTGTCCCTTTGTCCGTCCGGTTTTCCTCTTTGAGCTGAGTGTTTACTTTTTTTACAAGGGGAGGGAACCAGCCTCCCGCACAACCCCCAACCTGGAAGTATTAGCCAAGTCATCAAATGCAGACATTATGGGGTTATCAGAGACATGATGTCATTCAGATATAAGGGGTTCAGAATTTGAATATGGGGAGTACATGTGCACAGAGAGGACAGGAGATAGGAGAGGTTATGCCCTAGTGGACATGGGTGGCCACTGTCACATAACCATTGGGAAAACAAAAATGAGAGTAGGAGTTTGTTGTAGACCTAATGACTGTGGGAGTACAGGCAACCCTTGTTCTTGTTCTCTTTTGTTCTCTGTATTTATAAATGATATTGATGATGGTATATCAAGCTTAATGTCCAAGTTTGCAGACGATACGAAGGTTGGCAGGGTTGTCAAGGGCACTACTGACACCATGCTGCTGCAACAGGATCTGGAAAGGTTGAGCAGATGGGCTGAGAGGTGGCAAATGAAGTTTAACATTGACAAATGTAAAGTACTACATATGGGAAACAGCAACCCCAGAGCAACGTATCCACTCTGTGGTACTACACTGACAGTGGTAGAGAATGAAAGGGACCTGGGGGTGGTTGTGCAGGCAGATATGAAGTTCTCTGAGCAGTGCACACGGGATGCAAGAGTAGCTCATGGTGTATTGTCAATGATATATAGGAATTTTACTAGCAGGGATAAGGAGGTGATTATTCCCTTATATAAGGCAATGGTCAGGCCACACCTAGAGTACTGTATACAGGCCTGGAGGCCTCATTTCAAGAAGGATGTAGAGCTGCTGGAATGAGTACAGAGAAGAGCAACAAGATTAGTGAATGGAACAAAGGGGTGCTCTTACGAAGAAAGGCTTAAGTTTTGCGAATTACAGTGTCTGGAGACTAGGCACCAGCAAGATGATCTGATAGAGGTGTACAAAGCCTTGAATGGTTTGAGCATGCTCAATGCTGATGGGATTCTTCCTCTTGCTCAGAATAATCACTTGAGAGGGCATAAGTTCAAATTGAGGAAAGACAGATGTAGGATAGATGTGCGGAAATTTGCCTTTAGCCAGCGGGTGGTTGGTAGGTGGAACAGACTTCCATCCCTTGTCGTGCAAGTTGATAGCCTAAATAAGTTTAAGGCTCAGCTGGACAGGTATTTCGAACGAACAGAGGGGTGAAGTGGAAGTGGTTATTTTTTATTTATTTTTTTTTTACTTTATTTTTTTTCTGGCTGATGCTGCATAAGCTTGCTTTCTTGCATCAAATGCCTCTACTAATGCTAATGCTAACCCCCGTATAACACGGTATTTCTACAATACGGTTTCGCTCTAACATGATTGATAAATTGCGGCAATCCTTACACAACATGGTACTTATATGACAGGGTTTCACTCTAACATGGTTTGAGAAGTTTGGAAATCTTGCATAACACGGTATTTTTGAGCTTTTGTGCTGAGAAAACCATGTTATTATGTTAGATGTAAATTTAAACGTTTCCATTCCTTTTTGTGGATCCCTGCTGTTGACTCGCTAGTCATTATCACCTTCTTGATATTTTTCTAAAGCACATTTCTGGAGATCACTACCATAAAACAATAAAAACAATTTGAGTTTCCGGTTTTTTGGTCTTTTCTGTTAGTGTAATCAATTATAAATTCTATCTTCTTGCATGGGTTCCGTTAAAGGCCTTCCCTTTAACTCGAAAATTGTCACATCAACTCCGATGACTATTGGAGTAGGTGGTAATGCTAGATGCAGAGTCTGGGCTGCCTTGGTGGTTGTTGACCCCTCCATCACTGTCACCAAAATCACTGTCACTCCATCACTGTCACCAAAATTAACTATCTTTCTACTGATTTCGCTGTTTGTGCTTGTCTGGAGCTCTGTGGTACTACACTGACAGTGGTAGAGAATGAAAGGGACCTGGGGGTGGTGGTGCAGGCAGATATGAAGTTCTCTGAGCAGTGCAGACGAGCTGCAAGAGTAGCTCATGGTGTATTGTCAATGATATATAGGAATTTTTCTAGCAGGGATAAGGAGGTGATTATTCCCTTGTATAAGGCAATGGTCAGGCCACACCTAGAGTACTGTATACAGGCCTGGAGGCCTCATTTCAGGAAGGATGTAGAGCTGCTGGAACGAGTACAGAGAAGGGCAACTAGATTGGTGAATGGGACAAAGGGGTTCTCTTACGAAGAAAGGCTTAAGTTTTGCAAATTACAGTGTCTGGAAACTAGGCACCAGCGGGGTGATCTGATAGAGGTGTACAAAGCCTTGAATGGTTTGAGCATGCTCAATGCTGATGGGATTCTTCCTCTAGCTCAGAAAAATCACCTGAGAGGGCATAAATTCAAATTGAGGAAAGACAGATGTAGGATAGATGTGCGGAAATTTGCCTTTAGCCAGCGGGTGGTTGGTGGGTGGAACAGACTTCCATCCCTTGTCGTGGAAGTTGATAGCCTAAATAAGTTTAAGGCTCAGCTGGACAGGTATTTCGAACGAACAGAGGGGTGAAGTGGAAGTGGTTATTTTTATTTATTTATGTTACTTTTTTTTTTTTTTTTTTTTTTTTTTGGCTGATGCTGCATAAGCTTGCTTTCTTGCATCAAATGCCTCTACTAATGCTAATGCTAATGCTAATTTTCTATAGTACCGATAGCTGGAATTCTGTGGGTTTTCACATTATTAAGGTGAAATGTGTTTCCCCTTCCATGAAATATTCAATCATATAAAAAACAAATAAATTTTCAGAGACTCATTAATCCGTATCTCACTTGTGCATATTGTGTTTGTTGCAACTTGTGCGTGCCGTGTTCTTTGTTATTAATTGCTTATCATTTTTACTTGTTTTAAATTTTACAACAACAAAAAAAAAAATGTGAACGAAATATCAATTAGTTAGTATGTACATATTACAGTACGTATTAATTAAGCCATGTATGTAAGTGTAAATTTATTTTTATTTTGCTAACTGGAAAATATTCTTCCGATTTTTGCGTATCATTTCACTTTGTGAATTGTATTAAAGTATTATGGTAATAAAGTTAAATTTGTGCTTTATATCTTTAAAGCAGGGGTCCACTGTATTTTGTTGAGAGTTCCCTGGGTTAAGTTCTGTGCTATTGAACCTGTTTGAAAGCATAAAAAATTGTGACTTCGAAGCGTGCAGTTACTACTACTACCACCATGTTATACGAGGGTTACCTGTATAACAAACAACTTTTGAATGGCTAATCAATATATCAAAGGCAGATATTGTTGGGATATCAGAGTTGGGATGTCACACAGATATAAACAGTGAAGAATTGAATTTGGAGAGAATTGTGTACAGAAAAGACAGACAGGGTAGGAAGGGAGGAGGGGTTATGCTGTTAGGTAAGAAACACAAAATCTAAAGAAGTGCATCCAGTTGACACATGTGGACAGTGCAATGCTGACTCTGTTTGGTGTGACAAACACTGGGAAAGGGAAAATGAGAGTAAGAGTATGTTATAGGCCTAATGACTCTGATGAGTACAATGAACAGTTGTGCAGAGAAATAGAATGGGCCAGTAAATCAAAATGTCTTCAAATAGGGGATTTTAACTTTCCAGATATTGACTGGAACTTGTGGTTTGGTCACTCGCACGATAGCAAGACTTTTGTGGGATTTACTGGAGGACTGTTTTCTACAGCAACATGTTCGAGGGACAACCAGAGGAAGTAATAACCTTGATCTGGTTATCAGCAGTGATTATTCATGCATTAAGAATTTGCAGATAAGGGAACCACTAGGTGATAGTGATCACAGTGTACTGATGTTATTGTTATTGTTATTTGGTTTTTAGGGGCATTAGCAACTAAGGCCATATTGCTCCGTGAATATGCAGTGATCATTCCCTGACCTTTCCGCATCCTCCGTATTTGGTGGTGACGGGCTCGAACCCCGGTCTAATCAAGAAGCGTGTGCTGCGCACTGCTGCTCCTTCCCACCTGGCTACGGAGGCGCCTGTGTGTGTGTACTGATGTGGGATTTACTTAAAGATGAAACTACCATTAAGGGTAAAGGGAAGGGTTTTTGTTTTCGTAAAGGTGACTACAGTGGTATCATATAGTTTTTAAATTCTATACAGTGGGATCAACTGATGACGTTACCAATGGTGAATTTTAATGGGAAGCCTTCAGGGACTTAATCTTGGAGGCTACTAGGCTTTTCATTCCAACTAAGAAATACTGTTCAAGGTTCAGGCCTAAATGGATGTCGGATGAATTAATGAGGCTCGTGGCAGAGAATAAAGATGCATGGTGGAATGCATATAAATTATCAGGTGACACAGAAGCCTATGGCAGATATAAGCTAGTCTGTAATCAAGTCACAAAGGAGGTTAGGCAGGCGAAGGAAGATTACGAGAAATCTTTGGCAAATGACACAAAGAAAAACAGCAAAGAGTTCTTTACTTATGTAAATTCTAGAAGGAAGGGGATGAATCAGATTGGTCCACTTAACATAGATGGTTCAACTTTGACAATCCTGCTCAAGTAGCTGATAAACCAAATGAGTATTTTGCATCTACATTCACACATGAGGATTTATTCAAGGAGAGGAATGACAGAAGTTTATCAAATTCCAACAGGGAGCTAAGTGATTTTGTAATAAATTAGAGCAAAGTGGAGGAAAAACAGTTGAAGTTAAACATAAAAAAAAAGGAACCTGGGGCAAATGGAATCTATCCAGTTATAATGAAGAAGGAAGCAAGGGAAGTAAGCAAACCCTTAGCCATAATTATGAGAGCATCCTTAGAGTTAGGGAAGGTCCCCATGGACTGGAGATGTGCAAATGTATCCCCAATTCACAAAGGGGGTTCAAAGGGTGACAAATAATTATAGACCTGTTAGTTTAACTTCTGTTCCAGGGAAAAGGCCTCCATAGCCAAGTGGTCAGGAGCGGGAGCGCAGTAGCACACGCTGTTTGAGTAGATCGGGGTTCAAGCCCCTGATTGCTGAATACGGTCGATCTGCTAACCCGCAATGGACCAGTGTGGCAGATTATGGTCCATTTCCCTCAGCATGAATTGTTGAGGAGGCTCCATCCTGCAGTGGGTTGATAATGGCTGCACTTTACCTTTACCTTCCAGGGAAAAATAACGGACTCTTAGCATTAGCATTAGTAGAGACATTTGATGCAAGAAAGCAAGCTTATGCAGCATCAGCCAAAAAAATAAAATAATAAAATAAATAAATAAATAAAAAATAACCACTTCCACTTCACCCCTCTGTTCATTCGAAATACCTGTCCAGCTGAGCCTTAAACTTATTTAGGCTATCAACTTCTACGACAAGGGATGGAAGTCTATTCCACCAACCAACCACCCGCTGGCTAAAGGCAAATTTCCTCACCTCTATCCTACATCTGTCTTTTCTCAATTTGAATTTATGCCCTCTCAGGTGATTATTCTGAGCAAGAGGAAGAATCCCATCAGCATTGAGCATGCTCAAACCATTCAAGGCTTTATACACCTCTATCAGATCACCTCGCTGGTGCCTAGTCCCCAGACACTGTAATTTGCAAAACTTAAGCCTTTCTTCGTAAGAGCACCCCTTTGTTCCATTCACTAATCTTGTTGCCCTTCTCTGTACTCGTTCCAGCATCTCTACATCCTTCTTGAAATGAGGCCTCCAGACCTGTATTCAGTACTCTAGGTGTGGCCTGACCATTGCGTTATACAAGGGAATAATCACCTCCTTATCCCTGCTAGAAAAATTCCTATATATCATCGACAATACACCATGAGCTACTCTTGCAGCCCGTCTGCACTGCTCAGAAAACTTCATATCTGCCTGCACAACAACCCCCAGGTCCCTTTCATTCTCTACCACTGTCAGTGTAGTACCACAGAGTTGATACGTTGCTCTGGGGTTGCTGTTTCCCATATGTAGTACTTTACATTTGTCAATGTTAAACTGGTTAAAGAGCTGATACAGGATCACCTAGACAAGACAGCAGTAATAGCTCAGACACAGCATGGGTTTGTTAAGGGGAAGTGTTGTCTGACCAACCTGATTGGATACTATGATGCAGTCACAAAGGAACTGGATGCAAAAATTAATTTTGATATCATATACTTGGATTTCAGGAAAGCTTTTGATACTGTTGAACATGGAAGACTGCTGTACAAATTGGAGCAGTATGGCATTAAGGGCATGTTACTGCAATGGATAAAGGGATGGTTGAGTGGGAGATGGTAGAGAGTAGTAATAAATGGACACTGCTCGATGTGGACTAATGTTATTAGCGGAGTCCCGCAGGGTTTAGTGCTGGGCTCGGCTCATTGTTGTTTTTTGTATTTATCAATGATATCAATAAAAGTATATCAGGCTTAATGTCCAAGTTTGCAGATGATACAAAGGTTGGCAGGGTTGTTAATGACAGTAAAGACAGTATGCTACTGCAACAGGATCTAGAAAAGTTAGGCAGATGGGCTGAGAAGTGGCAACTCAAGTTTAACATAGACAAATGCATATGGGTAGCAGTAACCCAAGAGAAACGTACCAACTGCGCGATACTACAGTCTGAGAGGTAGAGAACGAAAAAGATCTGGGGGTAATTGTGCAGTCAGATATGACGTTCTCTGAGCAGTGCAGACAGGCTGCCAGAGCAGGTCATGGAGTTTTTTCAATGGCATATAGGAATTTTGCTAGCAGAGACAAGGAGGTGATTACCCCTCTGTATAAGGAGCAATGGTCAGGCCACACCTTGAGCACTGTATACAGCTCTGGAAGCCTCATTTTAGGAAGGATGTAGAGTTGCTAGAACAAGTACAGAGAAGTGAAACAAGATTGGTGAGACATGATTGTTTTCTACACTAGCATGTTAGAGAGGCAACAAGAGAAAGCAAACACTCTTGATCTGATTACCAGCGGTGATCCTTCACACATGAAAAATCTGCAGATGAAAGACCCACTAATTGGCAGTAATAACAGTATACTGATGTGGGATTTACCTGAAGATGTAGCTACTGTTGAGGGCAAAAGGAAGAGCTTTTGCTTTTAAAGATGACTATAATTTTTTCAGATGGTTTTTAAATTCTATGCAGTGGGACCAAACGAAGTTTTCAACAGCAAATTCTAAATGACACAATCATTTAGAGATACAATCATAGAAGCTACTATGCTTTTTATACCTAATAAAAGATACAAGGCTTAGACCTTAATGGATGTCACATTAACTGGTAAGACTTGTGGCAGAGGAAAAAATGCACTAGATGCACATAAATCATCAGGAGACACAGATGCCTACAGTAACTATAAACTAGTCTACAATCAAGTCACAAAAGAAGTTAGGCAAGCTAAGGCAGATTAACAGAAGCCTCTGGCAAAAAACACAAAGAAAAGCAGAAAAGACTTCTTTACTTATGTAAACACTAGAAGGAAGGGGATGAATCATATTTGTCTACTATATATGAATGTTTTAAGTGTTGAATGATTCAGCTCAGGTTGCTGGCAAACTGAATAGGTATTCTGCATTTACATTCACATATTAGGAATTTTTTAGGGCTGTTGATGCTGGAAGAGTGTCAAATTCTAACAGGGAGCTAAATGATTTTGTGGTAACTAAGAAGAAAGTGGAAGAGAACTGTTGAAGCTAAATGTACAAAAAGGCATCTGAGATGGCTGACTAGGATCAATAAAATTATATTAAGGGAGCCAGCAAAAGAGAAAAGTCAACCTTTAACCATGCTTATGACAGCATCCTTGTATCAAGGACAGGAGATGTGCTAATGCATCCCTCAATTCATGAAGGGGGGGGATTAAAGGGTGTCATGGATAATTCTGACTTCTGTTCCAGGAAAAATAATGGAGTAAAAAAGTAATGCAAGACTATCTAAACAGAAATGCTGTTATACAACAGTCACGGCATGGATTTATTAAGGGTAAATCTTGTCTGACCAATCTGATTGGATACTATGACAGAGTAACACAGGAACTGGATGAAAAAATAATTCTGACATTATATACTTATATTTGAGAAAAGCTTTCGATACTGTTGCACAAAAAATACTGCATAAACAAACCGGAGCACTGCACTGTGGCATTAAGGGCAAGTTATTGCTATGGAAAAAGTCGTGGTTGAGTATGAGAAGACAAAGAGCAGTTATCAATGGGCATTGCTTTTTTTGAACTAATGTTATTAGCATAGTCCTCCAGGGTTCAGTGCTGGACTCGTTGTTTTCTATATTTATTAATGACATTGATAAAGGCATATCAGGCTTAACATCTAAGTTTGCAGATGATATGAATTGGTAGGGTGGTTAATCACAGTAATCAGGATATGCTACTACAACAAGATCTAGACAAAATAGGTAGAGGAGCTGAGAAATGGCAATTGAATTTTAATATCGACTAGATGGCAGCTGTCATAGTTTTATAGATGTGAGATTTATTAGCATTAACATTAGTGGAGGCATATGATGCAAGAAAGCAAGCATCAGCCAAAAAAAAAAAACACTTCCATTTCACCCCTCCGTTCGTTCGAAATACCTGTCCAGCTGAGCCTTAAATTTATTTAGGCTATCAACTTCCACAACAAGGGATGGAAGTCTGTTCCACCAACCAACTACCCACTGGCTAAAGGCAAGTTTCCACACATCTATCCTACATCTGTCTTTCCTCAATCTGAATTTATGCCCTCTCAGGTGATTATTCTGAGCAAGAGGAAGAATCCCATCAGCACTGAGCATGCTCAAACCATTCAAGGCTTTATACACCTCTATCAGATCACCTCGCCGGTGCCTAGTCTCCAGACACTGTAATGTGCAAAACTTAAGCCTTTCTTTGTAAGAGCAACCCTTTGTTCCATTCACTGATCTTGTTGCCCTTCTCTGTACTCGTGCCAGCAGCTCTACATCCTTCTTGAAATGAGGCCTCCAGACCTGTATACAGTACTCAAGGTGTGGCCTGACCATTCCCTTATACAAGGGAATAATCACCTCCTTATCCCTGCTAAAAAAAAAGTTCCAGTATATCATTGACAAGACACCATGAGCTACTCTTGCAGCCCGTCTGCACTACTCAGAGAACTTCATATCTGCCTGCACAATTACCCCCAGGTCCTTTTCATTCTCTACCACTGTCAGTGTAGTACCACAGAGTTGATACGTTGCTCTGGGGTTGCTGTTTCCCATATGTAGTACTTTACATTTGTCAATGTTAAACTTCATTTGCCACCTCTCAGCCCATCTGCTCAACCTTTCCAGATCCTGTTGCAGCAGCATAGCGTCAGTAGTGTCCCTAACAACCCTTATTCAAAGAAACAACTACAATAAGGGTAAATGGAAGTAATTTTGTTTTTGCAAAGGTGATTACAATGGTCTTAAGTTATTTTTTAAAATGATCTTAAGATATTTTTAAAATTATTTTCAGCGGGACCAACTATGATTTTAACAAATCCATACACCAAATGGGAAGAGCACAGGAAAGTAATCCCAGAAGCTACTAAGCTTTTTATATATAATAAAACAAGGTAGTGATTAAGGTTCAGACCATAATGTACTAGAGTTTAGTTTGATTTGATTTGGTTTTATAGTGCAAGGGTGACTAAAGGAGAGTTTAGTAGCAGGGGAGAAAAATAAATGGGATGATTATAAATTGTCAACATACACTGTACACTACACATAAATAAGCTGCAATGAGGTCACTGTAATTAATGAAAGTTATGTATGCTAGTGTAGAACATGAAGTATCAAGCTAATAATTTGTCCAACCATCTATTAAATTTATTCAAATTACCCATTTGTGTAAAACCAAGTATAAATGTATTCCAAAAATCACTATCCTGCAATCATCCTTTTCCAATTGAAATTTATATCTTCCCAAGTGTTGTCTGAGAAAGAGTAAGGATGCCGTCGGCATTTAATTTGCTCAACCCATTTAGAGCTTTAAACATTTTGATCATATCTCCTCACAGATGCCTAGTTTCTGGACTCTGCACTTTACAGAAACCAAATCTTTCTTGATAACAGAAAAGACTTGATTTCTGAGTTGGGCAAACTAAATGTTGATGTTATCCTTACTCTTTCTCAGAAAATATAATACAGGATATAAATTTAACCTGGAAAATGAAGATTGCAGGATGGGGTGATTTTTGCAATGCACTTCTACCTGTGCTGTACAAGTAGGCAGTTTGAATAAATTTAAAGGACAATTAGACAAATTATTAGAAGGGATGAGCAGAGCAAACAAGTGGTTTTTTTTTTTTTTTTTTTTTCCCCTGATAATTCTGTGCCTCTGACCAAAACGACACTTCTAAACCTATATGTATTACTGAAAACGTGGCCTAGCCATTGTCTTATACAATGAGATAATCACCTTTTTGTCTCTGCTGCCAAAATTCCAATATATTGTTGGCAAAAACCCGAGGAGCTGTCCTAGAAGCCTGTTTGCACTGCTAAGAGCTTCATTTACTGTAAAATTATCCCTAGGTATTTTTCATTTTCCACTACCTAGAGTTTGGTACCATCCAAATGTTATGTTGTTATTCTGGGATTGTTGGTACTTAAAACGCAGTATCTTGCATTTTAGAACGTTAAACCTCAATCGATATATTTTTTTTTAGCCTATCTGCCTAATTTATTCAAGTCTTACTGGAATACCTTGATTACTGTCATTAACCACCTTGCTCACTTTTATATCATTGCCACTCTTATACATGAAACATTATATGCCTAAAAATCAATATCCAGTTCCTTTAGATGCAAAATTATTCTTTGCATCTAAAAGGAACTGGATGAAAGAATAATTCTGACATAATTTTGGCTTTTGACACAATCCCATTTAAATGAATGCTGAATAATCTAATCTAAAGCAATGTTTGGTCACGTGTGGAAGTGCAACAGCACACACATTGGAATTGACTGTGGGTCAAGCCCACGTGGCTACTAAATATGTTTAATGATTGTATTCATTATCAAAATGATTAGTTATCACTCCTCTGACTTCGTGATGTTGTTGTTGTTATTTAGTTTTTAGGAGCATTAGCAACTAAGGCCATATTGCTCCGGGATATGCGGTGGTCATTCCCTGACCTTTCCGCATCCTCCGTATTTGGTGGTGACAGGCTCGAACCCCAGTCTAATCAAGAAGCGTGTGCTACGCACTGCTGCTCCTTCCCACCTGGCTACGGAGGTGCCTCTGACTTCTTGATCATGCCAAAGTATAAACAGAACTTTTATTTTATTTTATTTATTTTTTTATTGAGAATAGGTGTAAGGATATATGAAGAAGCAGGACCGTTTGGACTTGGAAGAAAAAATAAAAGGGAAGAAAGACTATTAGAGTTTTGTAAACAACAAGGGTTAATCATTGGCAACACACACTTTTTGAAGTACTAAAAAGAAGACACTACACTTGGAAGGCCCCAGGAGACCTACAATGATATCAGATTGATATCATTGTAGGTCCCTGACCTTTCCGCATCCTCCGTATTTGGTGGTGACAGAAACCAACTAAAAGCTTGTTTCAGTCATCTGGGAGCAGATATGGAAAGTGATCACTTACTAATTATTGAAAAAAGTGAGCTAAAACATAAGAAAATACAAAGAACAAAGAATACAATGTGGAATATAAGACTATTACACAGTCTTATATTCCATATAAGACTGTGTAATAGTAATGTAATAGTAAACTGTGTAATAGTAAAATAATTAGATGGGGAGCTAAAACATAAGAAAATACAAAGAACAAAGAATACAATGTGGAATATAAGACTATTACAGGAACACAAAGTGGAAGAAGAGTCTAAGAAAGAAGCAGATGAAATACCTGAAACAGAAAATGACCAGAATGAATGGAAGTTAGTGAAAGAGACTCTGGAAGATACAGTAAACAAAGTAATTGGACCCACGAGACTACAACCAAGAAAGCCATGGATAACAAGTGAAATTCTCAACCTGATTATAAAAAGAAAGAAAGCCAGAAAGAAGAATACAGCCAAAGGACAAGAACAGTACAGAGAAGCTAAGAAATAAATTGAGAGAAGGGCAAAAGAAAAGTGAATGGATGAAATATATGCAAGGAAGATGAAGATAATTTAAACACTGGAAGAACTGACATAGCATACAAGGTGACTATGTGTGGCGCCTCCGTAGTCAGGTGGGCAGGAGCAGCAGTGTGTAGCACATGCTTAGATTAGATCGGGGTTCGAGCCCGTGACCACCAAATACAGAGAATGTGGAAAGGTCAGGGAATGACAACCGCATATCCCCGGAGCAATATGGCCTTAGTTGCTAATACTCCTAAAACCCAACAACAACAAGGTGATTGTATGCTATGCCAGTTGTATGCTATACTCGAGACACTAAAAGCAAAAGCACAGCAATAAGAGATAAAGATGGAAAATTACTGAGTAGAAACAGAGACACAGAAATAAGATGGAAAGAGTACCTGGAAGATCTCTATGATGGAACCAAATAAGTGAGGAAGCCTTGGAGGCCAAACATGAAGTAAAAGAGGATTGTTTGGGGACCAGACTTACTTGAATTAGAATATAGAAGAGCTCACATCTAATCACACTACTAGTGAGTGCTCCGCACAGATTAGTAGTGTGAGCATGGAAAGCGCATCTGCCAGATGCTGCAGATGACGTCACTTCCATAACCCATCAAGATTTACTCAGTAGGTAACCCCCACCCAAGGAAGTTTCACATCAAAAAGTCAGCAAAAGTGCGAGCCCATTGTTAAAATATTCACAGCTCACTACTGCTGGCATCTCTCTCTCTCTCTCTCACTTGGAAGATAGAGCCAGTGCACTGGATATACATATATGACTGTTCTCTTCCCCGACCTCTGGTTGTGGAAGAGAACAGTCGGTGGATTTTTGGCTGCTGTAAAGGGCAAGTAGTTTTGATATTTTTACTGTATTCTTTGTTAATTAACATACTACATTGTGTTCTACAAAGATGTTAAATAGGTTTTGTAAGCTTCTTTTTTTGAATTTAACTAGTGATTTTCAGAAGTTACGATTCACCGGTGTTGGCACCAATATCGTTCAACTAGCCGCCATGTTGTAGTCGATAAGAAATAGCGTAATGCATATACCTTAAACTGATAGCATAAGGTATAAAACAAAACTAGATAGCGTAATATGTAGCACTGTATTAGGTATCTGTTAGCTTAGTATAGTATTATCAATTAATCAAAAATATTTATTAATCTTATTAAATTTCATTGTTATTTAAATTGTATTTGGACAAAAATTATGACCGAGCCTAGAGCTGCGAAGCAATGTTCACAGACTAGCGAGAGTGCTGTGGCTTGGGGAAGAAACAAATGGGGCGATTCTCCAATGCATCAGTCTCAAAAAATGTGCAAAATGTGAAATGTTTGCGGACCTTTTTAAAACAGGACATGATCTAGCCAAGGAGGATATCTTTGTGTGTGCTAGGTGCCTAAAGTCTCAAGAAATTAGGTGCCAACTCAGCGTTTTGATGGGCATCTATGAGAGCTTGAGGTGAAGGATAAATGCCCTCAAATAAATTAATATGAGGGACCTATCAAGCTCTCAGCTGCCCAGCTCAACAGCAGAGCTCACTCCTGTACATCAGGCAACACAGAGGCAATCTCCAAGGCAGAATGTGCTGGTCCCACAGGAATTAGTTATTGTTGGTGACTCTATTGTCAGGGAGATGGGGAATATACTATGCAAGAAGGATAGGTGGAACAGGACCAGGATATGTCTGCAAAAGGGGCAAAAGTTGATGACGTTTTAGAGCATATATCATCTTTTAAGGGCACAAAAGGTGATATTGTTGTAAATAAATTTAAGGAGGAACTGGACAGGCATTTGGAGGGAATGGTGTGATTTTTTTTTTTTTTTTTTGGCTGATGCTGCATAAGCCCATACATTTGCTTTCTTGCATCACATGCCACTACTACTACTACTACTACTACTACGTTGGAACTAATGACATTAAGAGTAAGAGATCTGCAGATCTACTCAACAAGTACAGGTGAACGTTGAAAAAAAAAGTCGCAAGTTAGGGTTGAAAGTGAAAGTGTCTGCAATTCTGCCCAGACACGTCAGGAAGGAGTATATGATGAGAACTTTGTCAATCAATTCGGCCCTGGAGAGATTGTGCAAGGCTCATGGGGTAGAATTTTTTTCTAGCCTGGTCTGTGATTGTTGATAGGAAAGACTGCTTCTAAAGGGATGGGTTACATTTAAATAGAATGTGTGCAAGAATATTTGCCGATATATCAAGGCAGTGTTAGGTGGGTCGGAAAACTGGTAGCTTGGGGTGATAGACTAAAACGTCAACAGTGGCTGCAGACAGAGGCAAAAGTGATTCTTGCACTGCTATTAGAATAAGCAGCAGCCTGGAAAGCAAGGTACTGGAGATTTCCAGGATTGCTGGGAGTCATAGTGGAACAAGTAAATACATGGGCTGTGTTACGGTAACTAAGAGTAAAAACAGGTGCATGTATACTTGCATGTACACCAATGCTAGGAGTATAGTTCATAAATTCGATGAGCTTGAAGTGCTAGTCAAGACATCAAAAGCAGATATTGTTGGGATATCAGAGACATGGTGTCACACAGATATAAGCAGTGCAGAATTGGAATTTGGGGAATACAATGAGTACAGATAGCATAGACAAGACAGAAAGGGAGGAGGGGTTATGCTGTTAGTTAAGAAACATAAAATCTAAGGAAGTACATCCAGTTGACATTGGTGGACAATGCAATGTTGAGTCAATTTGGTGTGACATAAGCACTGGGAAAGGGAAAATGAGGGTAGGTGTGTGTTATAGGCTTAACGAATCTGATCAGTATAATGAGCAATTGTGCACAGAAATAGAGTGGGCCAGTAAAACAAAATGTTTTATAATGGGGGGCTTGAACTTTCCAGATACTGACTGGAACTTGTAGATTGGTCACTTGCACACTAGCAAGACTTTTGTGGATTTATTGGATGACTGTTTTCTACAGCAACAAGTTTGAGAGGCAACCAGAGGGAGTAAAACTCGATCTGATAATCAGCAGTGATTATTCATGCACTAAGAATTTGCAGATAAAGGAACCGCTGGGTGACAGTGATCATCACAATGTACTGATGTTGGATTTACTTAAAGATGTAACTACCATCAGGGGTAAAGGGAAGGACTTTTGCTTTTGTACAGGTGATTACAGGGGTCTCAGATAGTTTTTAAATTCTATACTGTGGGATCAACTGATGATGTTACCAATGGTGAATTCTAAATGGGAAGCCTTCAGGTACTTAATTTTGGAGGCTACTAAGCTTTTCATTCCAACTAAGAAATACTGTTCAAGGTTAAGGCCCCTAAATGGATGTCAGATGAATTAATGAGGCTCGTGGCAGAGGAGAAAAATGTATGGGATGCATATAAATTATCAGGCAATACGGAAGCCTACGGCAGATATAAGCTAGTATGTAATCAAGTCGCAAAGGAGGTCAGGCAGGCGAAGGCAGATTACGAGAAATGTTTGGCAAAGGATGCAAAGAAAAACAGCAAAGAGTTCTTTACTTATGTAAACTCTAGAAGGAAGGGGATGAATCAAATTGGTCCACTTAATATAGATGGTTCGAATATTGGCGATCTTGCCCAAGTAGCTGATAAACTGAATGAGTATTTTGCATCTACATTCACACGAGTTATTCAAGGAGGGGAATGCCAGAAGTTTATCAAACTCTAACAGGGAGCTAAGTGATTTTGTAATAACTGAGAGCAAAGTGGAGGAGAAACTATTGAAGTTAAACATAAGGAAGGCACCTGGGGTGGACAGGATCTATTCAGTTATATTAAAGGAGGCAGCAAAGTAAGCAAGAAACCCTTAGCCATAATTATGCGAGCTTCCTTGGACTCAGGGGAGGTCCATGGACTGGAGGTGTGCAAATGTATCACCAATTCACAAAGGGGGTTCAAAAGGTGACAAGTAACTATAGACCTGTTATTTTAACTTGTATTCTGGGGAAAATTATGGAGACGCTGGTTAAAGAAACATTGCAGGATCATCTAGACAAGACTGCAGTAATAGTTAAGACACAGCATGAGTTTGTTACAGGAAGGTCTTGTTTGACCAATTTGATTGGATACTATGATGTGGTCACAAAGGAACTAGATGCAAAAAATAATTTTGATATCATCTGATTTCAGGAAAGCTTTTTATATTGTTGCACATGGAAGACTGCTATATAAGTTGGAGCAGTATGGCATTAAGGGTAAGTTGCTACAATGGATAAAAGGATGGTTGAGTGGGAGATGACAGAGAGTGGTAATCAATGAACACTGCTGCTCGTGGACGAATGTTATTAGTGGAGTTCCCCAGGTTTCAGTGATGGGCCCATCGTTGTTTTGTGTATTCATCAATGATATTGATGAAGGTATATCAGGCTTAATGTCCAAGTTTGCAGATGATACAAAGGGTGGTAGGGTTGTTAACAACAGTAACTGTTGTTAACTGTCTTTACTTTGTTAACTGTCTTTACTGTTGTTAAGACAGTTAACAACAGTAAATGCTACTACAACTTTATCTAGATAAGTAGGGCAAATGGGCTGAGAAGTGGCAACTGAAGTTTAACATTGACAAATGCAAAGTACTGCATATGGGTAGCAATAACTCAAGAGAAACGTACCAACTGCACGGTACTACACTCAGGGAAGTTGAAAAGACCTGGGGTTAATTGTACAGTAAGACGTGAAGTTTGGTAAGCAATGCAGATGTGCTGCCAGGGCAGGTCATGGAGTCTTGTCAATGATATATAGGGATTTTGCTAGCAGGGACAGGAAGGTGATTATCCCATTGTACAAGGCTAGGAGGCCTCATTTTAGGAAGGATGTAGAGTTGCTAAAATGAGTACAAAGGAGAGCAACAAGATTGGTGAGGGGAACAATCTTAAGTTCTGCAAATTGCAGCACCTGCAGAGTAGGCATGTGTGAGGTGATCTGATTGAGGTGTGTGGAAATTTGCATTTAGCCAGCGGGTAGTTGATCGGTGGAAGAGACTTCCATCTTTTGTTGTGGAAGTTGATAACCTAAATAAATTTAACGCTGAGCTGGACAGGCATCTGGAACGAATGGGAGTGGTTTTTTTAGGGCTGATGTTGCATAAGCTTGCTTTCTTGCATTGTATGCCTCTACTAATGCTAACATATACATTATGAATCCAGTGAGCCAATATTATGAGGTCAATTCTTTTTAATACTGCTGTATAATATTTCAAATGCAATGCATGGGTTACAAAGGTTTTTAATAATGGAATGAAATTAATACTCCAGAACTGATTTATTACTTGACAGTTCAAAAATTTCAATGAGAAAATGGTTGTTTGTGGTCATGTAAACTTCTAAAGTTGAGGTGTGGTAAGCATCCTATGAAATTTTTTTCAAAACATTATCATGATGACCAATTACAGAATTAATTAAAATTAATGAGAAATTAATTGTAGGGGTTTCAACTCTACTTTTGTATGATTACTTAAGTTTAAAAAAATCATGCATGCAAAAATATATACTGAATTGAAATAAAATGAATTACATTGATAGTGCTATACAAAGTTACCTTATTATCATTAATATACCACTGTAATTCTGCTGCTGGATTAGATTTTGCTGACGAACAAGTAACATTTAGTATGTCTCCCACACGGTAACGGGGCTGTCCTCCTGTAATAACTGGACCATCTCTACTTAGTGCTAGTAATAAAAATCAAACATTGTTAATATTAATTCACTGTATTTGCTATGATATTAAATACTTATCAAAATCAGTTAAAGTTTTAATTCATTGAACTATAATGTTTTAAAGAATTTCCAATCAAAAAAATTCTTATTTATTTAACATCATATAGAACAGGGAATATACCTTATTATAACGCACTAGCTAGTCAACTGATATTAGGTCAATGAATCAAATTTTTCCACCCACCACACTATTTTCATGATAGTGAGTGTGAAAAATAAGAATGAATGGAAAATTTGATTCACTATATTCACATATACCCATTATTTATTCAAAAATGAACTGTCTGCTTAAATGTAATATTAATATGCTACCTGCTTATTCACATTACTCTATGACAGTCACTAGGTGGGACTGAATTAAGTTGGCATTTTATTTTATTAAAAATAATCTCTTACATTCCAAATTTTTTACCAAAATTTGGTAATGGTTTGATATCTGTTCTTTAGACATAAGCATGCACTTTATAACAGAATATATCACATTGAATGGTCAAATGTATGGCAATGGCTATGTTGTGATACACAAAAATATGAATTTGAAGATTCATATTTTTGTGAATAAGAATTCAGTGGTGGTGCCCACTGAGAATAAATAACAGTAGTCTCATTTATGAGAGGAGTGTTATTTATTCAAAGTAGTGCAATACCTGGTATCACGTTGTGAAGATATCCACAATATGAGATAAAATTAAGCGATGCCTTTACACTATGTATGTAGTTAAATTTATGGGTAAACTATGGTGTATCTACACCGATATTATATAATAACAAAAATGTGAATATGCTTAATTGTTACCCTAACTGCCAAATTAAGAAAATTTAATTTGAGAATTACTGTATTATGTTTAAAATAGAAATATCTAATTCAGTACTTATATGGAATAAGTACTGAATTAGATAACTGTCATACAGAAATCAACAGAACTTTGAGACTCATATTATAATCAAAAAGTATTCCCTTCTGAGAAACATTAAAGTAAAATGCTTTACTCTTTCATAATTTCTTTTTTTTTTTTTTTTTACTTCAAAAAATGAAAAAAAACATTTGACATTTCATTATTACACAATTTTGGTTTTTGCTCCTTTGAAGTAGAGAGCTCTGTTGCTCACATCCTACACAAGAATCCTGAAAGAAGGTTTTTAACATGCTTCATAGATAGAGACTATAAAATAGAATTAATTTTGATTGTTAAATTAATTTTCCACAGTTAATTTCTTTAAGGAAATTGGTAGCATAATTGCTGACTACACAATAAAGTAAGTACTAGGTACTTATTGTGTAATCAGCAGAATTATGCAGAATTTGAATATGGTGAGCATAAACTGTATAGGAAGTATTATCTGCACACAAAAATCAGCTTTTATCACCAAATGTTCAGGAAACATCCAGATAAGGTCGCCACCATAGCTGAGTGACCAAGTGGTAAAGTAATACAAGCATTTGAATTAACCATTGTTCGGGACAGGAGGTGGGGGGTTGGGTTGGTGCTTGGGTTGAGAATCTAGATTCTAAAATGGTACACCCATTTCATATGGGTTGCAAGTATAATTTTGAGTGAGTCTGGTGTGACAAAAACACTAGGAAAGCAAAAATGAGAGTGGGAGTATGTTATATGTCAAATGACTTTGATGAGCAAAATGAACAATTATACATATGTCCTATCACTAGTTAGAGCGAAAATGCACTTTAAATAAGGTGTCATTCAAATGTAAATGTCTAATGATAGAGGTCTGAGTTGCAGGTTTCCAGCATCATGAAGACACTACCTTGTTTCCCCAATCTAAATCTTGGTAACTTATTTAAATTCTATACAGTGGGACCAACTGATGATGTTACCAACAGCAAATGCAAAATGGGAAGCATTCAAAGAACTTATCTTGGAAGCTACTAGGCTTTACATACCAACTAAGAAATATTGTTCAAGGTTTAGGCCTAAATGGATGTCAGATGAACTGATGAGGCATATGGCAGAGAAGAAACATGCATGGGATACATACAAATTAACACATGACACAGAAGCCTATGATAGATACAAGTTGATCTGTAACCAAGTTACAAAGGAGGTTACGCAGGCGAAGGCAGATTACGAGAAATCTTTGGCAAGGGATGCAAAGAAAAACAGCAAAGAGTTCTTTACTTATGTAAACTCTAGAAGGAAGGGGATGAATCAGATTGGTCCACTTGATATCGATGGGTCAACTGTTGATGATCCTGCTCAGGTAGCTAACAAACTAAATGAATATTTTGCATCGACATTCACACATGAGGAGTTATTTAGCGAGGGGAAAGCCAGAGGTCTATTCAACTCTAGCAGTAAGCTAGAGAATCTTGTAATAACTGAGAGTAAAGTGGAGGAGAAATTGTTGAAGATAAACACAAAAAAGGCACCCGGGGTGATGGGATCTATCCAGTTATATTAAAGGAGGTAGCAAAGGAAGTAAGCAAACCCTTAGCCATAATTATGAGAGCTTCCTTGGACTCAGGGGAGGTACCCACAGACTGGAGATGTGCAAATGTGACCCCAATTCACAAAGGAGGATCAAAGGCTGACACAAATAATTATAGACCTGTGAGTTTAACTTCTGTTCCAGGAAAATTAATGGAGGCACTAGTTAAAGAAGCACTGCAGGATCATTTAGACAAGACTTCAGTTATAGCTCGGACACAGCATGGTTTTGTTAAGGGGAAGTCTTGCCTGACCAATTTGATTGGATACTATGATGCAGTCACAAAGGAACTGGATGCAGGGAATAACTTTGATATTATATACTTGGATCTTAGAAAGGCTTTTGATACTCTTGCACATGGAAGACTGCTGCACAAATTGGAGCAGTGTGACATTGGAGGCAAATTGCTGCTGTGGATAAAGGGGTGGCTGAGGGGGAAAAGACAGAGAGTGGTAATCAATGGACACTGCTCGTCGTGGACTAATGTTATTAGTGGAGTCCCACAGGGCTCAGTGTTGGGTCCATTATTGTTTTCTGTATTCATAAATGATATTGATGATGGTATATCAAGCTTAATGTCGAAGTTTGCAGACGATACAAAGGTAGGCAGGGTTGTCAAGGACACTACTGACACTATGCTGCTGCAACAGGATCTGGAAAAGTTGAGCAGATGGGCTGAGAGGTGGCAAATGAAGTTTAACATTGACAAATGTAAAGTACTACACATGGGAAACAGCAACCCCAGAGCAACGTACCAACTCTGTGGTACTACACTGACAGTGGTAGAGAATGAAAGGGACCTGGGGGTGGTTGTGCAGGCAGATATGAAGTTCTCTGAGCAGTGCAGACGGGCTGCAAGAGTAGCTCATGGTGTATTGTCAATGATATATAGGAATTTTTCTAGCAGGGATAAGGAGGTGATTATTCCCATGTATAAGGCAACGGTCAGGCCACACCTAGAGTACTGTATACAGGTCTGGAGGCCTCATTTCAAGAAGGATGTAGAGCTGCTGGAACGAGTACAGAGAAGGGCAACAAGATTAGTGAATGGAACAAAGGGGTGCTCTTACGAAGAAAGGTTTAAGTTTTGCAAATTACAGTGTCTGGAGACTAGGCATCAGCGAGGTGATCTGATAGAGGTGTATAAAGCCTTGAATGGTTTGAGCATGCTCAATGCCGATGGGATTCTTCCTCTTGCTCAGAATAATCACCTGAGAGGGCATAAATTCAAATTGAGGAAAGACAGATGTAGGATAGATGTGCGGAAATTTGCCTTTAGCCAGCGGGTGGTTGGTTGGTTGGTGGAACAGACTTCCATCGCTTGCCGTGGAAGTTGATAGCCTAAATAAGTTTAAGGCTCAGCTGGACAGGTATTTTGAACGAACAGAGGGGTGAAGTGGAAGTGGTTTTTTTTTTTTTTTTTTTTTGGCTGATGCTGCATAAGCTTGCTTTCTTGCATCAAATGCCTCTACTAATGCTAATGCTAATGCTAACTTTTTCTTGGGGATTATCTGAAGAACTGAAGTGCAGACATTTGCACCTTTGCAGATTCAAAAAGTAACATCATGAGACAAACACCTTTCCTGATATGTTGTACTTATAAACCTGACAAGAAAAATGGCTATAAAAGAATATTTATAAAAAAATACATTAAATAATGCTAATAGAAATATGTGTAAAGTTTCCTCCATTAAAATATAAGAAAATAAAATCTGGCTTAATGTATAAAGTAAAGTGTAAAGTGTTAGTGTCAAGCGGCACCAGGGGTTTCCCCCATCTCCGCATTGCTTGCATTGTGATGGGTGTGCCAGTTTACTGGAAATGCCAGAGATTCAAAAGTATATGGATATTGTACATGTGTAGGGTCGTGTACCGTTGTTCATCTGGTCATTTAGCCGCTGGACCCCTACTGAGGCCCAACGTTGCCCCACTTTCGCCCCGTGGAGGCAGACCAGGAAACACCAGTAGACTAAGATTTACTCTGGCAGGTCCTGCCACCTAATTTCCTGAGCCTGAGATTTCAGTGGCTAGGACCTTAAAAAAAAAAAAAAAAAAATATATATATATATATATATACCCTTTATGTGCTCGCGTGGAAGGGAGGCGCTAGGAATGAGAGGTCAAAAGTAGTGGGCAAAGGTAATTTTAGATTGTGTGGGGCATTCGCTTGCGTGCAGGTAGAGTGGGGGGAGTAGATTGAAGACTGGGGGGAAAGGCAGAGACATGGAACCGATAGAGAAGACAGCTCCAGTTTACAGTGGGGCATACCCATGCCCCACCAGAGAGTAAGAATGGGGGTGGTGCGTGGGGGGGGGACGTTGAAACCGTCACACTCCCCCACCCACTGGGGAGGGGTGGAAAAGGTGAGCCAGACAAGAGAGCTGGCTCAGGTCGCCAATACGCCTCTGCGTGCAGAGACTGCTATTTGTCCATGTGGCATTTGGTATAGACCAGTAGGATTGAGTTGCTTCTAGGATTTAACTCCTTTTCTCTGATGTCTGTGTGCATCAAGTTTTGCCACCAATTTGGAGGTCGCTCATTGGAACTGGGACCCATCCAGTTAAATCATATTTTAGCATCCATAGGATAATGTATAGAGGGCTGCTTGCCGTTTTTGGTGCATACTCCGTCTGAAAGGTCAGGATTGAGTATTTTAGATGCAAGTCTAGGTCCATTTGATGCTGGAAATGTAGGATCAATAAGTCCAAGTCAATACAGTGCAGTTAATGCAACAATTTATTGAGTAGTCGATCGTGGGAACCATGTCCCGTCCATGGATATTTGGAAGAGTAGGATTTATTCGCCATTAGGGTGGATTCCGTTGTCGTTTGGGAAAATGGAGCTGTCAAGCAGAATGCAAGTCCGGATGGTATATTGTGCATGGAGGCTGGGCTTGCTCTTTCCTTTGGAGGTTGCCCTTGGAAGCCATGTCCTGTCCATGAGTCAATTTGCGGCGGAAAGTAATTGAGTATGGTTGAGGTGAGTTCCAGTTCTGCCATGATATCCAGCGTAATTAACGGGAGTAAAACTGAGAGGTTCTCCCCCATACTCTTCCTGTGATATGTGTTCCGTTTGATTATAATTGGTGATGAGTTGGGATATTTAATGGTCCTACCCCAGTAATCTGGTATTGATGGAATTATAAGTTTCCACCTGATCATGGAGCTTTCAGGTTCGGGGTGCGTGGAGTACTAAATTTGTCCTTGTTCGTGGTTTGCAGGCAGTGGAAGGGTTAGTCGTCTAGCGTATAGGGTCTGAGCAAATTCAGTTTTTTTTTTTTTGGTAGTTGTTGGCGCATCGGCTTCTGTGGCCATAATGCACCTCCCAAGGTTTTTGCAGTACTTTGATCCAAGCCCGAGGCGGAATTCGAACCTGCGACCTTTGGGTTGCTAGGCAGGTACTTTACCCACCCGGCTAGCCCGGTTTGTGCAAATTCAGTTAAGGCTTTGTAGTTTGTCCCATCCTCCAGCAGGTGGTGCTCCTGGTCTTTAGGGTTGCAACGCACTTGTGTGATCAGCTGGGCATGTAGATCATCATACAGTTCGCACTCATGCATCTGGTGATCCCAGGTCTCGGGAGAGCCACAAGCACATGCAGGGTTGTCTGTGATTCCAAGGAGATGAAGCTTGTGACGGATCGCTCCATGTCCTGTAAGGAGGTAGGTGACATGCAGTCCTGGGAAAAACCATGTTGGAAATATAGGGTACACTTGCTCGAGATTTGGAAGGAACTTTCGCATGACTTCCCCTTTGTCAGAGTTTGTCCAGCGCTGTTGCCAGATTGATTGCAGGTAGATTTGAAGCTTGTTCTTCTTGGCTTTCCAATTGCTTGTCGGATCTGTTGTGTGGTCCAGATATGTTGTAACCTTTCCCCGTCCAAGCTGCTGCAGCATGCCAGTTCGGGTGACCTCAAGGTCAAGGGGGAGAGCTCCTGTAATCACTTGCAGTGCGTGGGTCGACACTGTTTTGCATGCTCGGGTGAGGGTCAATAAGATGGGTCTATGTATAATTTCGAGCCGTCGGCGATTTACCACGGTTGAGGCCTTGTGGAACCATGCGCCAGATGCATATGTGATTACTGGGATGATAGCTGCTTTATAGAGGATCGCCAGGGTCCGCCTTTTCAGCCCCCAGTCTCAGTGTGTAACTCTGGCGAGCATGGCTGCATAATTTTTAATCTTATTCTGCATGTACTTTAGGTGTGGAGTGAACGACCGGTTCCGATCCAAGATAACTCCCAAGTATTTCAATTCAGTAACTAGCTTGATGGTTCTGTCTTGGATTCTAATCTGTGGTGGTCTAGTTGGGGTTAGGTAACCCTTCAGTAGGATGGATTGAGGTTTGGTGGGTGAAATTGTGAGACGGTGCCTTTCTGTCCATTCTCGGAGTTTGATTAGCGCTGTGTTTGCACGAATTTCCAATTGAGTTCTTGAGTCTGCGGTTAGGACCAGGGAAAGGTCGTCAGCATATGCCAGAGCTTGTACATCCCCTAGGTCGAGGTGGAGAAACTCTTCCAACACATAGTTCCACAGGAGGGGACCCAATACAGAGCCCTGCGGGCATCCCCGGTGTACTTGGCGCTCGACCTTGCAGTAGGGGGCCTGAACCAAGACCCTTCTTTCACTTAGGTAGCTTTTTATGCAGCTGTAGAGATTTATTGGCAGATGAGCTGCCCTGAGTCTTGCAAGGACGCTCGGCCACCAAAGGGCATCGAACGCCCCCGCAAAGTCAATAGAGATGAGAAGTAGATATTTCTGTGGACAGTTTTCTGCCATGTTCAGGATTCGCTCCAGTGAGTCCAGAGAGGATTTTCCTGACTTGAAGCCATATTGCCCGTTTGCAGGACGATTTGCTGTAGAGTACTGTATTTCGATTCTCTGTTTGAGCAGTTGTTCTAGCACTTTACTCAGGACAGAGAGTAGTGCAATTGGTCAGTAGGATTCTGGTATGTGTGGCTGTTTAGTTGGATTTTTGAGGATTAATTTTAGGCTAGCAACTTTCCAATCCGAGGGGAACGTGCCAGAGTGGAGAGAGTGATTGTACAGTTCCAAGAGCAGGTCCAGGGTAAATTCGGCCACCTTCTTGACCAGTTCTGGCTCAAGCATGTCGAGTCCAGGGGTTCTTTTGTTTCGAATTTTGTTTATGGCAGTTTGGAGTTCTAGGTGAGTAAATGGATCCTCTACCTGCGGGGACTGGTAGGCGTCATTGGCCTGGCATATCTGTTGTTGTTCGTGGGTGTTGTCTCCTACAGGTTTGAAATTGGCATTTAAAATATTATTGATGGTGTCCTGCCAGTTGTTTGTCATGGCGCCTTGGGGGATGATGGTGGAGGGTACCACCTCTCCCCTGGGCAGCTTATTTGTAGTTATTTGGTAAATGATGCTCCATGGGCCAGAGTTGCCCACAGTGGAGACCAGATGCTCCCAGGACAGCTTTTTTCGCTGCCTGATCATTGCAGTGTATGTGTTTCTAGCCTCCCTGTACTGATGTCTGAGGAACTCTACCTCATGGGGGGGCCAAGTTCGTCTGGCTCTTTGGAAGGCACGCCTCTTCTGATTCATGGTTCTTCTGAGCAGGTCGAGTTCTCGTGACCACCATGGGACAGCACCTGGCATCGGAATCCTCTTCTTGATTGTTAGATTGGCTGCACTCACAATGGCATTTGTGACCGCACATTGGTGTTGATCCAGGGTTTGGTTCTGTAGCTGGTCGGCTATTAGATTGTGTGCATTGTTCATGATGGTGACTTTGAACGCATCCCAGTTTGCTTTGTTAACTGCGTATCTGTTCTGTTTGAGGCTGTTTATTGGAGCTCGATAGAGTGATCTTTGCATGGTAAAGGTGATGGCCCTATGGTCAGAGCTGGTTCAGTCCTCCTGCACCATCCAGTCTGTCAAGTGGCCGGCAAGGGTTCTGGTAGTCATGGTGGCATCGAGAGTGGCCTCCCATAGGGTTGAGCTGAATGTGGGAAGCTCAACCCTATGGGAGGCCACTCTCGATGCCACCATGACTACCAGAACCCTTGCCGTTATTAATCATCCTAATCATTAGGATGATTAATAATGTTGTTATTAATCATCCTAATCATTCTTCTTAGGATGATTAATAACAACAAAGCTGCTGTTTGCCAGGAACTCCTCCGTATGCTGGCCGTTTCTAGAACCTCTACGCTCTGCCGTCTCGCTATGCCACAGGGGTGAACGGCAATTGAGGTCAGCAGAGATAAAAATTTTTGCTCCCGAAAGTTCGGTTTGGATTTGTTGTAAGTACTGAATTGCTGGAAGGATGTCCTCCCCTGGATGGCAGTATAGTGAAATCGCATAGAGTTCCCTAGGGAGGAGACAATGTGTGCACAGGAGACCCACTCGAAGCACAGATGCGAGATCCTATTGTGACCGTTATATCCGGATTCCTGACCACCACCGCAGCCCAAGGGGTTGCACCATCCACTTGGACGATCTTGTAATTAGGCGGATATCCCCGGACAGCACCCGCACAGGTGTACGGTTCCTGTAGCAGGATGATGTCAAGGTTTTCTTCCTCAGCTGCTCGCTGTGCATTAAGTTGTAGGAATTTAATGCAACTAGTGTTATGTCTTTTAGGCAGAGTCCCCATAATGGATTCTTAGTTGTTGGGCACTTTTTGCTTTAATATAAACAGGGCATTTGTTATCTCTGGTTGAATGTGTGTGAGGAAGCTTTTGCCACTTGCAATTTGCACAGACTGGATCATTTTCTCTGTTGGGGCAGTTTCCAAAGTTGTGTCCTTTCTCAGCACAGTGTCCGCAGGTTGCATCCCGTTGAGCACATGTGTGAGTGGTATGGCCAAATCAGCAACACTGGAAGCACTTTGGAACAGCAATGTGCTCCCTGAAGCGACGTGAGCTCCAATTTATGTATATTCTCTCTTGTGTTGTTATGAGTTTCCATGCATCGGGGGCCAATCTGACCACCCAGTTTGTCAGGTTGTCATTCCTATTCTTGGTTTGGTGCTTGGGCATTAGTAGGGTAGTATGGTCTCTATCGGGAAAGTCTTGCTGGAGGTTGCGTATATATATCTCCTCACATATGGCAGTAGGAGTCAGGTCTTTGTCGATATCAAATATGACAATGGAGGGGCCTTTTCCTCTGGGCAGCTCAGCAGAGAGTCCAAGCGTCGGAATCTTGGAATTATTGATGATGAGATCTGCATCACGTTTGTTTTCGGTCTCAATTATGACCCCAGTGTTTCGTGTCTTCCTAATGGCTCTGATTTTAGCTGTTCTAAACTCTTGAGTTAGGGAGTCAATGACCTTTTTCTTGACCTCTTCACTAGTTTTAAGAGTGTCAGTGGTTGTAGGTTTGAGACCCACAAAGTGTGGAGTAGGGAGCTGTGTGGTTCCTGGGTGCCAGATTAGTGGTGGTGACAGTAGTAGTGGCAGGTTTGGTCCTCAGTGCTTCAGAATATGCCGGGGCGCGCTGTGGCATTTGTCTTGCCCCGCATTCCATGTAGGCGTGTAGCCGTGTGATGGCTCTCTCATTTTCTACATGTGTGTCATGCAGAATTGTCTCCATCTTGTGAAAGATGGTGACAATCTGCGATCTCAGGCCAGACGATATTCTACTGGGATTCTCCTTAAAAATAGTTTCGAGGGCCATTTTCAGAAAGAGAGTTTTCTCATATATACGGAGTCCTCTGGTATGGTATGGTCCAGAGATGGTTCTTGTTGTTTTTCATAATTTTTTTCTTTTTGCGATGCAGTGGCTTCTGTCTGTTCTTTTATTTCAGCCCGAGATCATGTTTCCCGTTCCGATTCGAGAACCACTCGCTTGCGGGTTTTCCGTTTGGTTGAGGGGTCCCAGGTCGGGTGTCCTCTAAATCCGCCAGTTGATCAATAATGACGGGGTCATCATTTGTATCTCAGTCAGGGGATCTTTGTACTTGTCTAATTTCTTCTCCATATCTGTGGATTCCGGATTACCAGAAATGTTCGGTTAATTGGGTTCACAGTGTTGGGGTCAGATAGTTTGTTAAAAATGATGGCGATTGATGCCAACCACAAGTTCGTGGGTGTATTTGAAGGCACACAGTGGACTGTGGAAGTTTTGGGGGTATCCCCACAGCACTTTGAGAGGGGTGGGAAACGCCAGATATAGAAATTCCCCTAGAAGAACGGGACTACTTTCCCAGCAGGATGTGGTAGTGATTCACTAACATCAGTGGATTCAATAACTGGTTTTAATGAGCATTTGCTATCAGAGTTTAGGAAATAGCAAGTAGCGAACACGCTAAGCCTAATCTCTGTGTTTACGATGTAACAACCCATGACATAACATATTAGCATACGGTCAGCAGAATGCTAAGCCTAATGAGACAAACTTTATCATATGTAAAGGAAATACCTGATAAAATAGACAAAACTTGCACAGGAAGTTAGATACCGTCCACCTAGCTATAGGAAAAGCCTTCTTTCAGTTTATAATGCAAACATTACCTTAAAATAACAACTAGAGCATAAGCATCAATTTCTAAACCATCAGTCAGCAGCGCCACCACACGTGTATAATAGACTCTCTTATTTACATTTTTTGCAGATAGTCTTCATTTATTCAACAACTTAATAACAGAGAAAGGGCTATTTAAGTATAGAGCCATTTGAAAAGGAATTTTTTTAAAATTATTTTTGTTCTTAGAATTTTGTTCAAGCTATAATGTATGATATGTACTTTTAAAGTTGATAAACTGAATACTCACCTGGTGATGGGAAATTTTCTATTAGTTTATCACCAATAATGAGTTCTTCACTGCTCATGGCATATACCTGGGATACAATAGCTGTACATTTGAGAGTAATAGCTCCTTGATGAAGGTGAGAGGACTTGACAACAAATGTTAGACCAAGACTTGAAGTTTCTAGTCCATTTGGATGTTCCAATGTTGGATAAACTGTTTCATAGTTTACTGGTGCCTATAAAATAAGACTGTTCTTATTAAGTCTATAAACTATTAATTTATAATAATATAAACATGATTTTATAATTAACTGTTACATTACATAATGTTGTTTTCCATATTTGATGAAGGTATATAGGGCTTAATGTCCAAGTCTTCTATTATGTTATGTTATTATTTGGTTTTTAGGAGCATTAGCAACTAAGGCCATATTGCTCCGGGGATATGCGGTGGTCATTTCCAGACCTTCCCGCATCCTCCATATTTGGTGGTCATGGGCTTGAACCCCGGTCTAATCAAGAAGCGTGTGCTACGCACTGCTGCTCCTGCCCACCTAGCTACGGAGGCGCCTGTTCAAGTCTGCAGAAGATATGGAAGTTGGCAGGATTTTTTAATGACAGTAATGACAGTATGCTACTGCAACAGGATCTAGAAAATTGGACAGATAAGCTGACATGTGGCAATTGAAGTTTAACATTGACAAATGCAAAGTACAGGCACTCCCTGACTTACACAATACTCTACTTCAATAAATTCAACTTTATGTAAGTTTTTGCCAGCCGGTGCAAACTTAAAAAATCCTAGAAACATATTTTGTATCCCGTAAGAATAAATGGAGGTATTGTGAAAATATAGCAATGCGAACCCAATAGCATATTGTTTTTTTTTTTTAAGTAATTCATTCCAAGACCTTGGAAATTGAAAATTTCACTATATAACTAAGCGTTATCTCTCTAAAAGGTCATTTTTATAATGGAGCAATACCCTTTTATCATTATCATATGTTCCATCATAAGAATCAATTTTGAACGGCTTTGTTGATATTTTTCTAAAGAACATTTCTGGAGGTCATGACCGTAAAACAATAAAAACAATTTGCACTTTCCAGTTTATTGGGCTTTTCTGTTAGTGCATCTAATTATAAACGGGTAGTAAGTGCGATCTTATTGCATTTGCAATAATCCCAATAACTCAATGGCTCCTGTGGTCTTCTGTCAAAAGGATGTCAGAAGGATTTTGACGAATCTTGATGCTAATATCTTCTCCAGGTCCTAATGGTATTTCTCCATTTG
Source organism: Mastigoproctus giganteus (assembly GCF_048544385.1). Taxonomy (NCBI): domain Eukaryota; kingdom Metazoa; phylum Arthropoda; class Arachnida; order Uropygi; family Thelyphonidae; genus Mastigoproctus; species Mastigoproctus giganteus. The sequence goes on from NC_143585.1 coordinate 45,983,149, forward strand.
TTCTCAAAACCTTTGCTCCCAAACTTACTCCTGTTCTTTGTCCCCTTTTTTCACTTTCTTATTTCAAAGGTGTTTTTCCTTCTGCTTGGAAATTTTCTCATGTCCAGCCAGTTCCAAAAAAAGGTGACAAATTCCTCCCATCCAATTATCGTCCCATTGCAATTACTTCTATTCTTTCTAAAGTAATGGAGAAATCAATAAACCGCCAACTCTTGAACTACCTAGAAACCTTCCGTCTGATCAACGATCGCCAGTATAGATTCCGTCAGTGTCGATCCACTGGTGATATTCTGGCTTATGTTACCCATTTATGGACAAATTCAATGGAAAAGTTCGGTGAAACACAAGCAGTTGCTCTTGATATCTGAAAGGCTTTCGATCATGTTTGGCATAAAGGTCTTCTAAACAAGCATCCATCTTATGGTTTGACAACTGTTTTTTGTAATTGGTTATCCAGTTTTCTCTCTGACCGCTCACTGAGGGTGATGGCTCTCTGTTTTCTAACTTCTCCACTAATGTTCCCAAGGTTCAGTTCTTTCCCCCAATATTTTCCTCTTGTATATTAATGACCTTCTTCCATTGACTGCAAATCCTATCCATAGTTTTGCCAATGATAGCACATTGCATTCCACTTTGAGAAACCTTGCCCTGCTCAATCAACTTCAACTTCTCGAAACCACTACCAATTCCTTAAATACCGATCTCCAGGTAATTTCTCCAGTGGGTCAAAGACAACTTAGTTGATTTCAATCCTTCAACTCAGTCCGGTCTTATATCTCGCAAAAAGGATTCTTCAGCTCTTATGCTTATCTTTGGTGGCAATTTCTAGGCAAGATAATATATCCCTTTTGGGAATTACCCTGACTTCTAATCTCTCTTGGCACAAGCACATTACAAATATTGCTTCCTTTGCATCTAAAAAAAAACTTGGTTTTCTCTTTCGCTCTCGGTGTTACTTTTCTTCCAAACAGCTGTTTATTCTGTACAAATCGCAAATCCACTTTACCATGCAATATTGTTTCCACATCTGGGGCATTGCCCCCAAAACCTCTCTCAGGCTTCTAGATTCCATTCGGAAGAGGGCAGTTAGGTTCATTAATGACTCATCTCTAAGAGAGTCTCTCCACTCGATGTCTCATAGATATACTATTTCTGCTGCATGCCTTTTGTACAGATACTTCCATGGGCACTGTTCTTCTGAATTGGCTTCTATAATTCCCACTCTCTCTTTCAAAACAGTCTGAACACGTGCTGTCACCAGCTAACATCCATTTACTGTCCAACTTCAAACTCACAGAACCAACTTTTCATCTTCCTCGTTAATTCATTCAGGTGCCGTTTTCTGGAACAACCTTCCTTCATACATATTTCCTGAAAATTACAGTCTACAGAAGTTCAAGTCTAAAGTCAACAAATATCTTCTTTCATCTTCTCAACCTGCAACCCAAGCACGGTACTAAGTACTATAGGTTCTAATACCTCTCGTGTTTGGGGGTTTTTATATAAAAAAAAAAAACTGGAATTGTGTGGATTTTTACATTATTACGGTGAAATGTGTTCCACTTCACTGAAAAATCCTCAATCAGATAAGAAACATAAATAAATCTTCAGTACCTTTAGGGTACTATTTCAATGCAGGTATTAAAACAGTTTGAGATATTAATAGCACATTATATTATGTTTTTCTATTGTGACTATCCAAGCGCATAAGCCTAAGGCTGATAGTCTAGGATCAACCTCTACTACTACAGTGTCCTATACGCTCACAGGTATAGAACACTGTGTATGTGAATAATCAAGATGTAATGAAGCTTTCAATGTCTATCATGTAATATATATAGTTTCTGCATAAAATCCTATATTGAAATTTCTGCTTGGTGTACATCAGCATTCCTAAAACTCCTAATTCTAAAAAAATATTTTGTGTGAAACAAACATTTAACAGGCATTGTAGATTTAAATTTTATTTAAAGGTTAACATGCAGCTCACTTCAATATCCACAAGCTAACCTACTTTGATCAATACTGACTGCAGCATTATGGTGGAGACCAGTATTTGATCAATACTGACTGCAGCATTATGGTAGATGACAAAATTTGGTGCTAAAACTTAAGGGGTTCTGAAGCAAATTGCACTGTTTACCACTGATCTGGAATAATGTAATTTATGACTCGCCATTGGATGCATGCTGTTTTTCAGAAAAAAATGTAATTCCCTGTGATCAATGGCATCATATCAACAAAATCTGTCTTTAATTTAATTTTTTTTTAATAATTTCCATTTTTTTACTCCTTCAAGCTACAATTCAATGGTTTCATCATTTTGAAATTTGGCACCCTTACAAAATTTCACTCTTCTGCTTCTTGAGCTCCTTAAATTAGCCCTGTTTTCAAGTATGTTTCAGTTCTGAAGTTTTTTTTTTTTTTTTTTTTTCCCATAGGTTTTAGGTTCAACTGCATGTTGTTAAAACTTTATTTATACATATTTTATTTTTATATTAATAATATTATTAATATATTTAAATAATATTAGCATTAGCAGTGCCATAGGATGCAGAAAGGCAAGCTTATACAGCATCAACAAAAAAAAAAAAAAAAACACTTCCCATTTCACCTAACCATTTGCTCCAATAGTTTATCTAATTCTTCCTTGAATTTATTTAAGCTATCAACTTCTACAACAACAGTGGAAGTTTGTTCCAGCAAGCAATCACTCGCTGGTTAAAGGCAAACTTCTGTACATTCACTCTGCAATCATCCTTCTCAACTTTCAAGTTAATGCTCCCTCGAGCGTAATTTGAGCAAGGGAAGAATCGAATCACCACTTAGCTTGCTCAAACCATTTGAAGCCTTAAACACCTCAATCAGATCACCTCATAGGTGCCTAGTCTCCAGGTGCTATAATTTGTATAACTGAAACCTTTATTGGTAAGAGCATCCCTTTGTTGCTCTCACCAATCTCATTGCCCTTCTATGTACTCATTCCAGCAGCTCTGCATCCTTCATAATATGAGGCCTCCAGACCAGTATGCAGTACTCAAGGTATGGCCTGACCATAGCTTTATACAATGGGATAATCACATCCTTATTCCTGCTAGCAAGGATATTTATGTTTAATTTGCCTTATTTCAAATTTTATTTTGACCTTATTTCAAAAGCCAATAAAACTATTTTATTGGCTTTTGAAATAAGGTCACTTTTTTACTTATGTTTTCATATATTATTTGACTTTTTTCATTATAAGATTTCTTTACTAAGGTTTTTTTTTTCTTTCTTTATTTCAAAAGTACTGTATTTATTATTGCTTCACTTTGGAGATTTTAAATTTGCCTTCATTTGAAATCCATATCACTGCTAACTTTATTTAGGATGTAACTGCTATGTTTCTTACCATAGCTGTTAAATATCATTCGGCATGCACATACCATGATTTTTCTTTGGGAGTAGTTGAAGATTAGAGCCACTGCCTTGACCTATAGAAAATTAGCTTTCATTTTTTAGTTTAATATAGAATCAATCTGTGAGGGGCTGAAACCTGGTTCTCATTTAATTCTGTGAAAGAAAATTATAAACTACAAAAATGAAAGTTCAACATGAACAAAGTTCTTCTTGTTTCCCAACCTTAAGCACATCTATTATGATGATTTTGTAAAAAAAGTATCAAAGGAAAGTTATATTATACATTTTAAAATTAACGGAGATAGTTTGCCTGACAAAATATATCAAGAACTGCCCTACATTCCCTAAATTTTTTGTTTGTGTGTCAAAAGTTTGCTTTTTGTCCTAGCACTGTCATACAAAAAATTCTTGAACAGAATGCACTAAACTGTCACATACTTAATTGTCTTACACAAAACTGATGTGACCTTAGCATTAGCATAGGCATATGATGCAAGAAAGCAAGCTTATTCAGCATCAGCCAAAAAAAAAAAAAAAAAAAAACACACCACTCCCATTTCACCCCTCCATTCGTTCGAAATACCTGTCCAGCTGAGCCTTAAATTTGTTTAGGCTATCAACTTCAACGACAAGTAACGGAAGTCTGTTCCACCAACCAACTACCCGCTGGCTAAAGGCAAATTTCCACACGTCTATCCTACATCTGTCTTTCCTCAATTTGAATTTATGCCCTCTCAGGTGATTATTCTAAGCTAGAGGAAGAATCCCATCAGCATTGAGCATGCTCAAACCATTCCAGGCCTTATACACCTCTATCAGATCACCTCACCGGTGCCTAGTCTCCAGACTCTGTAATTGGCAAAACTTAAGCCTTTCTTCGTAAGAGCAACCCTTTGTTCCATTCACTAATCTTGTTGCCCTTCTCTGTACTCGTTCCAGCAGCTCTACATCCTTCTTGAAATGAGGCCTCCAGACCTGTATACAGTATCAAGGTGTGGCCTGACTATTGCCTTATACAGGGGAATAATCACCTCCCTATCCCTGCTAGAAAAATTCCTGTATATCATTGACAAGACACCATGAGCTACTCTTGGAGCTTGTCTGCACTGCTCAGAGAACTTCACATCTCCCTGCACTATTACCCCCAGGTCCTTTTCATTCTCTACCACTGTCAGTGTAGTACAGCAGAGTTGATAAGTTGCTCTGGGGGTTACTGTTTCCCATATGTAGTACTTTACATTTGTCAATGTTAAACTTCATTTTCCACCTCTCAGCCCATCTGCTCAACCTTTCCAGATCCTGTTGCAGCAGCATAGCATCAGTAGTGTCCTTAACAACCCTGCCAACCTTTGTATCGTCCGCAAACTTGGACATTAAGCTTGATATACCATCATCAATATCATTTATAAATATAGAAAACAAAGGACCCAACACTGAACCCCGAGGAACTCCACTAATAACATTAGTCCACGTTGAGCAGTGTCCATTGATTACCACTCTCTGTCTTCTGCCACTCAACCATCCCTTTATCCATAGCAGAAATATGCCTCCAATACCACACTGCTCCAATTTGTGCAGCAGTCTTCCATGTGCAACAGTATCAAAAGCCTTACTAAGATCCAAATATATAATATCAAAGTTATTCCCTGCATCCAGTTCTTTTGTGACTACATCATAGTATCCAATCAAATTGGTCAGGCAAGACCTTCCCTTAACAAAACCATGCTGTGTCTGAGCTATAACTGAATTCTTGTCTAGATGATCCTGCAGTGCTCCTTTAACCAGTGCCTCCACTAATTTTCCTGGAACAGAAGTTAAATTAACAGGTCTATAATTACTTGTGTCAGCCTTTGATCCTCCTTTGTGAATTGGGATTACATTTGTACATCTCCAGTCTATGGGTACCTCCGCTGAGTCCAAAGAAGCTCTCATAATTATGGCTAGGGGTTTGCTTAATTCTTTTGCTTCCTCCTTTAATATAACTGGATAGATCCCATCCAACCCAGGTGCCTTTTTTATGTTTATCCTCAACAATTTCTCCTCCACTTTACTCTCAGTTATTACAAAATCATCTAGCTCACTGCCAATGTTTACTTCACCTACGATATTGCCCTTCCTGAATAACTCCTCATGTGTGAATGTAGATGCAAAATACTCGTTTAGCTTGTTAGCCACCTGAGCAGGATCCTCAACTGTTGAACCATCAATATCCAGTGGCCCAATCTGATTTATCCCTTTCCTTCTTGAGTTTAAATAGGTAAAGAACTCTTTTCTATTTTTCTTTGCATCCTTTAGCATTAGCATTAGTAGAGGCATATGATGCAAGAAAGCAAGCTTATTCAGCATCAGCCAAAAAAAAAAAAAAAAAAAAACAACCACTACTCCCATTTCACCCCTCCGTTCGTTCGAAATACCTGTCCAGCTGAGCCTTAAATTTATTTAGGCTATCAACTTCAACATCAAGCGATGGGAGTCTATTCCACAAACCAACTGCCCGCTGGCTAAAGGCAAATTTCCGCACATCTATCCGACATCCGTCCTTCCTCAATTTGAATTTATGCCCTCTCAGGTGATTATTCTGAGCAAGAGGAAGAATCCCATCGGCATTGAGCATGCTCAAGCCATTCAAAGCCTTATACACCTCTATCAGATCACCTCGCCGATGCCTAGTCTCCAGGCTCTGTAATTTGCAAAACTTAAGCCTTTCTTCGTAAGAGCAACCCTTTGTTCCATTCACTAATCTTGTTGCCCTTCTCTGTACTCGTTCCAGCAGCTCTACATCCTTCTTGAAATGAGGCCTCCAGACCTGTATACAGTACTCAAGGTGTGGCCTGACCAATGCCTTATACAAGGGAATAGTCACATCCCTGTCCCTGCTAGAAAAATTCCTGTATATCATTGACAAGACACCATGAGCTACTCTTGCAGCTCGTCTGCACTGCTCAGAGAACTTCATATCTGCCTGCACAATTACCCCAGGTCCTTTTCATTCTCTACCACTGTCAGCGTAGTACCACAGAGTTGATACGTTGATCTGGGGTTACTGTTTCCCATATGTAGTACTTTACATTTGTCAATGTTAAACTTCATTTGCCACCTCTCAGCCCATCTGCTCAACCTTTCCAGATCCTGTTGCAGCAGCATAGTATCAGTAGTGTCCTTAACAACCCTGCCAACCTTGGTATCGTCTGCAGACTTGGACATTAAGCCTGATACACCATCATCAATATCATTTATAAATACAGAAAACAACAATGGACCCAACACTGAACCCTGAGGAACTCCACTAATAACATTAGTCCACGTTGAGCAGTGTCCATTGATTACCACTCTCTGTCTTCTGCCACTCAACCATCCCTTTATCCATAGCAGAAATATGCCTCCAATGCCACAGTTCTCCAATTTGTGCAGCAGTCTTCGATGCGCAACAGTATCAAAAGCCTTTCTAAGATCCAAATATATAATATCAAAGTTATTCCCTGCATCCAGTTCTTTTGTGACTACATCATAGTATCCAATCAAATTGGTCAGTCAAGACCTGCCCTTAACAAAACCATGCTGTGTCTGAGCTATAACTGAATTCTTGTCCAGATGATCCTGCAGTGCGTCTTTAACCAGTACCTCCATTAATTTTCCTGGAACCGAAGTTAAACTAACAGGTCTATAATTACTTGTGTCAGCCTTTGATCCTCCTTTGTGAATTGGGGTTACATTTGCACATCTCCAGTCCATGGGTACCTCCCCTGAGTCCAAAGAAGCTCTCATAATTATGGCTAGGGGTTTGCTTACTTCCTTTGCTGCCTCCTTTAATATAACTGGATAGATCCCATCCACCCCGGGTGCCTTTTTTATGTTTATCCTCAACAATTTCTCCTCCACTTTCCTCTCAGTTATTAGAAAATAATCTAGCTCACTGCCAATGTTTACTTCACCTACGACATTCCCCTTCCTGAATAACTCCTCATGTGTGAATGTAGATGCAAAATACTCGTTTAGATTGTTAGCCACCTGAGCTGGATCCTCAACTGTTGAACCATCAACATCCAGTGGACCAATCTGATTCATCCCTTTCCTTCTTGAGTTTAAATAGGTAAAGAACTCTTTTCTGTTTTTCTTTGCATCCTTTGCCAAGGATTTCTCATAATCTTCCTTTGCCTGCCTAATCTCCTTTGTGACTTGGTTACAGACCAACTTATATCTATCATAGGCTTCCATGTCACCCATTAATTTGTATGTATCCCATGCATTTTTCTTCTCTGCCATATGTCTCATTAGTTCATCTGACAACCATTTAGGCCTGAACCTTGAACAATATTTCTTGGTTGGTATGTAAAGCCTGGTAGCTTCCAAGATTAGTTCCAAGATTAGTTCCCCACTTTGCCAAGGATTTCTCATAATCTGCCTTTGTCTGCCTAATCTCCTTTGTGACTTGGTTACAGACCAACTTATATCTATCATAGGCTTCCATGTCACCCATTAATTTGAATGTATCCCATGCATTTTTCTTCTCTGCCATATGTCTCATTAGTTCATCTGACATGCATTTAGGCCTGAACCTTGAACAATATTTCTTAGTTGGTATGTAAAGCCTGGTAGCTTCCAAGATTAGTTCTTTGAATGCTTCCCATTTTGAATTTGCTGTTGGTAACATCATCAGTTGGTCCCACTTTATAGAATTTAAATACTGTCTCAGACCATCATAGTCGCCGTTATGAAAGCAAAAACCCTTCCCTTTACCTCTGATGGTAGTTACCTCCTTGAGTAAATCCCACTTCAGCACACTGTGATCACTGCCACCTAGTGGTTCCTGTATCTGCAGATTCTTAATGCATGAAGAATCACTACTGATAATCAGATCAAGAGTATTGGTCCCTCTAGTTGCCTCCCAAACATGCTGATGTAGAAAAGAATCATCCAATAAATCCACAAAAGCCTTGCTAGCGTGTGAGTGACCAACCCACAAATTCCAGTCAATATCTGGAAAATCTCATAAATAACAGATTAAATTTTGAAATTTGGTGGGTTGTGACTTTTGTTAGTTATTTGGTTTTTACGAGCATTAGCAACTAAGGCCATATTGCTCCGGGAATATGCAGTGGTCATTCCCTGACCTCTCCACATCCTCTGTATTTGGTGGTGACAGGCTCGAACCATGGTCTAATCAGGGAAGCGTGTGCTACTCACTGCTGCTCCTTCCCACCTGACTACGGAGTCGTGCAGTGGATTGTGACAAAATAAATTTAGTCCTTATATTATCTGTAACAGTAGAGATTGTGGAAGATAAAAATAAGACTTGTTTATTTTAAGTACTATTGAAAGAGCTCGAAAGTTATTAGTTGTATCTTGTTAACTTTATGACTGTGAATTTGTTTTACAGGAGCTTCTTGCTGCCATCCTAATTATTTTTTATTTCTACATGACAATTATAATTGGTAGCTGTCTAGAAAAAAAAGCCTGTGCATGTGAATTACACCAAACTTCAAAAAGCAGGTCATCAAAAGTATAATTAAGCAGGTTACAAGAGTCATCTTAATCTGAATGTAATATTACATAAATTACCTTTTACAGTAATATTATTTATATACACATTTAATTTAGTTTACCACTAAAAGATCGTTACATACCTCTTTATTATTTATATGCCACTTTAAAACTGCTGCAGGCTTTGATGGACCTGATCTGCATGTCATATTTAATGTGTCCCCAACCTCATATTTTGCAAGACTACCTTGAATAGTTGGCCCTTCCTGAGGAAGAACTATATATATGTAAAAACAAAAAAAAAATGAGATATATTTACACAGTCAGCATATTATAAGTATATATACAGGATATCATATTATACAGGATATATACACTGAGTGATCACTGAATTATGACCACCCTTAAGAAAAGTGAATGCGACCCGTCGACCACGTGAGGCACGAGAGTGCGCAGTTAGTCGACCTACGCAGCACAGATAAGGTTTCAGTGGTTCAGTAGGTAGCAAAATTCTGAGAATGATGGTTAAGAAAGATTTATTGGAGTTTGATGGGTAAAGAAAGATTTATTGGAGTTTGATGAAGGACAGATTATGGGAGCTTGATGAGCTGGTGCCTCGATTTCCCAAACGGCTGAACTGTTGTAATAACTGAGAGTAAAGTGGAGGAGAAATTGTTGAAGATAAACACAAGAAAGGCACCTGGGGTGGATGGGATCTATCCAGTTATATTAAAGGAGGCAGCAAAGGAAGTAAGCAAACCCTTAGCCATAATTATGAGAGCTTCCTTGGACTCAGGGGTGGTACCCATGGACTGGAGATGAGCAAATGTGACCCCAATTCACAAGGGAGGATCAAAGGCTGACACAAGTAATTATAGACCTGTGAGTTTAACTTCTGTTCCTGGAAAATTAATGGAGGCACTGGTTAAAGAAGCACTGCAGGATCATCTAGACAAGACTTCAGTTATAGCTCAGACACAGCATGGTTTTGTTAAGGGGAAGTCTTGCCTGACCAATTTGATTGGATATTATGATGCAGTCACAAAAGAACTGGATGCAGGGAATAACTTTGATATTGTATACTTGGATCTTAGAAAGGCTTTTGATACTGTTGCACATGGAAGACTGCTGCACAAATTGGAGCAGTGTGGCATTGGAGGCAAATTGCTGCTATGGATAAAGGGGTGGTTGAGGGGGAGAAGACAGAGAGTGGTAATCAATGGACACTGCTCATCGTGGACTAATGTTATTAGTGGAGTCCCTCAGGGTTCAGTATTGGGTCCTTTATTGTTTTCTGTATTTATAAATGATATTGATGATGGTATATCAAGCTTAATATCCAAGTTTGCAGACGATACGAAGGTTGGCAGGGTTGTCAAGGACACTACTAACACTATGCTGGTGCAACAGGATCTGGAAAGGTTGAGCAGATGGGCTGAGAGGTGGCAAATGAAGTTTAACATTGACAAATGTAAAGTACTACATATGGGAAACAGCAACCCCAGAGCAACGTATCAACTCTGTGGTACTACACTGACAGTGGTAAAGAATGAAAGGGACCTGGGGGTGGTTGTGCAGGCAGATATGAAGTTCTCTGAGCAGTGCAGACGGGCTGCAAGAGTAGCTCATGGTGTATTGTCAATGATATATAGGAATTTTTCTAGCAGGGATAAGGAGGTGATTATTCCATTGTATAAGGCAATGGTCAGGCCACACCTAGAGTACTGTATACAGGCCTGGAGGCCTCATTTCAAGAAGGATGTAGAGCTGCTGGAACGAGTACAGAGAAGAGCAACAAGATTAGTGAATGGAACAAAGGGGTGCTCTTACAAAGAAAGGCTTAAGTTTTGCAAATTACAGTGTCTAGAGACTAAATCCCAGTGAGGTGATCTGATAGAGGTGTACAAAGCCTTGAATGGTTTGAGCATGCTCAATGCTGATGGGATTCTTCCTCTTGCTCAGAATAATCACCTGAGAGGGCATAAATTCAAATTGAGGAAAGACAGATGTAGGATAGATGTGCGGAAATTTGCCTTTAGCCAGCGGGTGGTTGGTATGTGGAACAGACTTCCATCCCTTGTCGTGGAAGTTGATAGCCTAAATAAGTTTATGGCTCAGCTGGACAGGTATTTCGAACGAACAGAGGGGTGAAGTGGAAGTGGTTATTTTTTATTTATTTATTTTACTTTATTTTTTTTTTTTTGGCTGATGCTGCATAAGCTTGCTTTCTTGCATCAAATGCCTTTACTAATGCTAATGCTAATGTTTGAGAGTCGCCGTAGTTAAAATGTACCAGGACTGGTGTCAAAATGGTCAAACAAAGATCTGATGGCAAAACTGCAAAAGTCAGCCAAAGGCTGATGTTAGAGGCAAGCGCCGGGCCTGATGACTCGTACAGGCAAACAGGCGCAGCACTGTTCAAGAGTTGACTACCCAATACAACATGGACCAACCCAGAACAATATTTGCCATGACCATGCGTCACACACTCGCACGTATTGGCTATACCAGCAGACAATCCCTATGACATCCACGCCCAACCAAGGTTCATTGGCGTAAAAGACTTGCCTGGTGCAGAGAGCATGCAAGTTGGACGTTAGAAGACTGGAAGAAGGTGTGCTGATTGGATGAGTCATGTTATTTACTCCACACTGTCGATGGTCTTGTGACTTGGCATCAACAACATGAGGCTCTTGATCCATCATGCATGGTATCAAAAGTGTAGGCTGGTGGAGGCGGTTGTATGGTGTGGGGCATGTGTCACTGGCAGGAACTTGGACCCCTGGTGCATGTGGAACAACGTATCAGTGGTCTCCGCTATCGTCAACTGCTTGCTGACTGTATACACCCCGCTATGTTACACTTTTTCCCGAATGGCAATGGTGTCTTCCAAGACGGCAATGTGCCGAGTCATCGGGCACTTGTGCAGGAATGGTTTAAGGAACACAGTTCTGACTTCCAGCATATCAATTGGCCTCCGAACTCCACTAATATCAATCCCATAGAGCACTTGTGGGACACTATGGAAAGGCATATCAGGCATCTGAATACATCAATCACTTCCATACTTGCATTGCTGACCGCATTACACACAGCTTGGTTGGCCATACCTCCTGAACGCTTCTGACATCTTATTGAATCAATGCCACGTCAGATAGCTGCTGTACTGAGGGAAAAAGGAGGACCTACGAAGTATTAGGTAGGTGGTCATAATTCAGTGGTCACTCAGTGTATAACACAGAAAGCTCATAACCAGATAGCTGAATTCTTGTGCAAAGTTGGTCTGGCTATAACAGAGTTGTTATATATAGTAGTTTTATTTACTACTTGTACATATAGCAGTCACTGGCCCTTTGAAGATCAAATGAAGCTGGGCATTTTGGAATTTTTTTTTTTTTTTTTTTTTTACAACTAGTACAAACTATATATTCAATCACATAAGGTAAAAATTATAGAAATGCCAGTGTTAGTAAACTATTCACATGGCCGAGTAGTTCTGAAAAAAAAAAAAATGCTTTGTCTTAGTCATTTTTAGTCTGGTGACCATTTTTAGCATTTATATGATATTATATAATAAACCACCACATAAATGCAAGATTAAAGATACAGAAAGTGACCAAGAGTGTAATTTATACCTAAAAAGAACACAAGCTATGTGGAAAAATATGAATCTGTTGTGGATTAAAGTTGTTATATCTAAAAAAGTAATTATGGTGGTGATGTTTTGCCTTATTCCCTTCTTCCAGAGCTGATGGAAGAAAATAGCAGAAAATATAACAAGATAATATAAATAAAACAAGAGTTTTATATACAAAACAAAAAAAAAAAATTAATTACCCCCAAAATTTAACTGTGTGAGGGAGAGAACTGATTATTATTTACAAATATATTTAATCATTCTGTAATTATCTAAATCATTTGTATTTTATAATTACTATATTTTCCTGACCACAAGATGCACTTTTTTTTCTGGAAAAAGATACCTAAAGTTTGTCTGCATCTCATGGTCCAAAGTAAATGCATGTATATTAGGTACATGCAGTGGTATAGTTTTTTTTTTTTTTTTTCCCAGCTCAGACTATATCGCTGTTGCATAGAATATCTGAATGAAGCCTTATTCATACCTCAATGGAACTTGTCCTTTGTTGCCAAGATAAAGATCAATAAAACTACTACTCTCTAGAAACATCATCTTTCAACAAATATGAAATCAGTGATATCACTGATGGAATTAAAGATGCCGAGCTCTTTGAAGAAACTGAAAGTTCAGACTGCCATAACATCAGCAATAAGGAGTGTAACTGTATGAGGTTTCGAATTCAATGAGTAAATTTATTCTACACAGACATTAAGTTTAGAAAGCACTTGTGAATTTGTGTTTCAGATATATGCAATAAAATATATTTTTTCCCAATATTTGCCCTTCTAAAAGTGAATACAGTATTTACAAATAATTCTCCAAGTGGACATCTCAATGTCGGCAAAGAAACTAATCATGGGGGAGCTGTTGCTACTAGGTGTTTGCTTCAGGTAAAAAAAAAAGAAAGAAACAGTTTATAATATAATTTCAAGGAAATTAAATTAAAATTAAAAGTTCCTTTTTATACTCTGGCACAGCAATTGAGTGGCAAGCAGAGTTTAACTCCACTGTAACTAACTTTTATGGCAGCTTGATAACACCAGAACAGTCTTGATAATACCAGAACCCAATTAACAAGAGGCTATACATATCATTTTCTGGTGTAAGGATTTAATCATGCAGGATCAGTCCTAGATTTAAAGACATAGGTGCAAGAATGAATATTAGGTTCTCAGTGGTTTTTTTACTAGGGACTGGGGTGAGCCTGTTTAGCTTTGTGGGCCCATTTCAATCAGGAGCAACCAGGTACATTACACCCACTGCATTCCCCTAAGGACCTGCAATCATGCAACCTGAATACAAACGAGCACACCAATGTCATCCATGGCAGGAAGTTATGTGCCTGCTTGTATACATGTCGGTTTACCATTTGCCACTCATTTGGAGTGGCCTAGGCTCAAATCCTGTCAGAGAATGAAGGAATTCTTAAAAGCCTTTTCAATCAAGGTTGCAGTTAACTGTTATCTGGAGAGAAGGGTGGAAAAAAAGGAAGGAAAGGAGATTGGCTTGTTTAGAATGTGACAACTAAAGTCACAACTTATCAGTATGTGTCTAAAAACTGCATGCATTCTTTGGTTGGTTTGCCTGTTTGCTGGATGAAAAGCCCAAGTTGCTAGGAGAAATCAACCATTGAACATATAGTTGTAGAGAAAAGGTAAGCAATAAAGTACCAGAACTGGCACACCATGGCCAAAGCAACTGATGCACAAAAGTCTGCCCCCCCCCAATAATTTCAGATTGCTTCTGCAGCACTGTTATGGGAATATTTAGTAATGTACACTACACCATTTTCATCAAAATACTTAATAGTGACAGCAGAACAATTTTCTACTCCCACTATTTTATGTGTTGATATATATGGAAAGTAAATGTTCATTTATGAGTTTTTCAAAGACAATTTCTAAGAATTATAAATGCAGAACATTTTGACCTATAGTTTCCATTTTCATTCTTCCCAGTTACACTTTTGAAACAATTCTACAAGTTGCTGTTTAACTTATCACACTTAGCCAAGATATAAGTGCATGTTTCATATAATGAAGTGTTATAGTAATTCTAGGGGGAGGATCTAGCCGGTAATAGTACAGTTGAATACGAAATATATTACTGATAGAACACCTCATGGGGTTCTATCAGTAATATATAGAAATTTTTTTCAGCAGAGACAAACAGGTGATCAATCCACTGTATAAGGTAATGGTTAGGAGACATCTGGAACACCAACATGGGTGGAGACAAAAATATATATATATATTTTTTTTATGAAAGCCCCAAACACAAGAGGTATTAGAACCTTGCATGGATTGGAGGTTGAGAAGATGAAAGAAGATATTTGTTGACATTAAACTTGAACTTCTGTAGACTGTAATTTTCAAGAAAAACGTACGAAGAAAGGTTGTTCCAGAAAACGGCAGTTGAATGAATAAACGAGGAAGATGAAGAGCTGGTCCTATGAGTTTGAAGATGAACAGTAAATGGATGTTGGCTGGTGGCAGCACATGTTTGGGACTGTTTTGAAAGAGAGAGCGGGAATTATAGAAGCCAATTCAGAAGAACAGTGCCCATGGAAGTATCTACAGAAAAGGCATGCTGCAGAAACAGTGTGTCTATGAGACAGAGTGGAGAGACCCTGTTAGAGATGAGTCATTAATTAACCTAACTGCCCTCTTTTGATTGGAATCTAGAAGCCTGAGAGAGGTTTTTGGGGCACCGCCACAGATGTGGGAACAATATTCCATGGTAGGGCAGATTTCTGACTTGTACAGCTGTTTGAAAGAAAAGTGATGCCCAGATCGAAAGAAAAAACATGTTTTTTAGAAGCAGAGGAAGCAATGTGCTTCTACAAAGAGAGATTAGAAGTCAGGGTAATCCCCAAAAGAAATATATCATCTTGCCTAGAAATCGGAGTTTCACCAAAGATAAGTATAGGAGTAGAAGAATCCTTTTTGCAAGATAAGAGAGGACTGAGTTTTAGAAGGATTGAAATGAACAAGTTGTCTTTGCCCCACTGGAAAATTACCTGGAGATCGGCATTTAAGGAATTGGTAGTGGATATTCAAGAAGTTAAAGCTGATTGAGCAGGGCAAGTTTTCTCAAACTGAAAAGTGGAATGCAATGTGCTATCATCAGCAAAACTATGGATAGGATTTGCAGTCAATGGAAGAAGATCATTAGTATATAAGAGGAAAAGAGTGGGGGAAAGAACTGAACATTGGGGGACACCAGCATTAGTGGAGAAGTTAGAAGACAGAGAACCATCTACCATCACCTTGAGTGAGCAGTCGGAGAGAAAACTGAATAACCAATTACAAAAAAACAGTTGGCAAACTTTAAGATGGATGCTTGTTTGGAATACTTTTATGCCAAATGTGATCGAAATCCTTTGAGATGTCAAGGGCAACTCATTGCGTTTCACCAAACTTTTCCATTGAATTTGTCCATAAATGGGTAACATAAACCAGAATATCAGCAGTGGATCGACACTGAAGGAATCCATACTGGCGATCGTTGATCAAACGGAAGGTTCTAGATAGTTTAAGAGTTGGTGGTTAATTGATTTCTCAATTACTTTAGAAAGAGTAATGGAGAAATCAATTAATTTTGATATTGTTGTACATGTTGGAACTAATGATATTAAGAGTAGGAGACCGGCGAAATTACTTAACAAGTACAAGTCAATGCTGAAAAAAGCCGTGAGTTAGGGCTGAATTTGAAAGTGTCTGCAATTCTACCCAGACACGATAGGAGGGAGTATATGATGAGAGTCTTGTCGATCAATTCGGTCCTGGAGAGATTGTGCAAGGCTCAAGGGGTAGAATTTTTCTCAGCCTAGTCTGTGCTTGTTAACAGGAGAGACTACTTCTACAGGGATGCACTTAAATAGAAAGGGTGCAAAAATATTTGCTGATGCTATCGAGGTAAAGTTAGGTGGGTCGAAAAACTGCTAGCTTCAGGGGGGTACACGGACTAATAGATTAACAGTAGCCACTGGCAGATGTGAAAGTGATTCTTGCAATTCCTGCTTCTATTGAAATGCAATTGAGTACCAGCCTGGAAAGTAAGGCAGTGAGGATTTCCAGGACTGCTGGGAGTCATAGTGGAACAAGTAAATACATGGGCTGTGTTAGGGTAACTAAGAGCAGAAACAGGTGCATGTATACTTGCATGTACACCAATGCTAGGAGTATAGCATTAGCATTAGCATTAGTAGAGGCATTTGATGCAAGAAAGCAAGCTTATGCAGCATCAGCCAAAAAAAAAAAAAAAAAAACCCTGTCCAGCTGAGCCTTAAACTTATTTAGGCTATCAACCTCCACGACAAGGGATGGAAGTCTGTTCCACCAACCAACCACCCGCTGGCTAAAGGCAAATTTCCGCACGTCTATCCTACATCTGTCTTTCCTCAATTTGAATTTATGCCCTCTCAGGTGATTATTCTGAGCTAGAGGAAGAATCCCATCAGCATTGAGCATGTTCAAACCATTCAAGGCTTTATACACCTCTATCAGATCACCTCGCTGGTGCCTAGTCACCAGACACTGTAATTTGCAAAACTTAAGCCTTTCTTCGTAAGAGCACCCCTTTGTTCCATTCACTAATCTTGTTGCCCTTCTCTGTACTCGTTCCAGCAGCTCTACATCCTTCTTGAAATGAGGCCTCCAGACCTGTATACAGTACTCTAGGTGTGGCCTGACCATTGCCTTATACAAGGGAATAATCACCTCCTTATCCCTGCTGGAAAAATTCCTGTATATCATTGACAATACTCCATGAGCTACTCTTGCAGCCCATCTGCACTGCTCAGAGAACTTCATATCTGCCTGCACAACCACCCCCAAGTCCCTTTCATTCTCTACCACTGTCAGTGTAGTACCACAGAGTTGATATGTTGCTCTGGGGTTGCTGTTTCCCATGTGTAGTACTTTACATTTGTCAATGTTCAACTTCATTTGCCACCTCTCAGCCCATCTGCTCAACCTTTCCAGATCCTGTTGTAGCAGCATAGTGTCAGTAGTGTCCTTGACAACCCTGCCAACCTTTGTATCGTCTGCAAACTTGGACATTAAGCTTGATATACCATCATCAATATCATTTATAAATACAGAAAACAATAATGGACCCAACACTGAGCCCTGAGGGACTCCACTAATAACATTAGTCCACGATGAGCAGTGTCCATTGATTACCACTCTCTGTCTTCTCCCCCTCAACCATCCCTTTATCCATAGCAGCAATTTGCCTCCAATGTCACACTGCTCCAATTTGTGTAGCAGTCTTCCATGTGCAACAGTATCAAAAGCCTTTCTAAGATCCAAGTATATAATATCAAAGCTATTCCCTGCATCCAGTTCTTTTGTGACTGCATCATAGTATCCAATCAAATTGGTCAGGCAAGACTTCCCCTTAACAAAACCATGCTGTGTCCGAGCTATAACTGAAGTCTTGTCTAAATGATCCTGCAGCGCTTCTTTAACCAGTGCCTCCATTAATTTTCCTGGCACAGAAGTTAAGCTCACAGGTCTATAATTACTTGTGTCAGCCTTTGATCCTCCTTTGTGAATTGGGGTCACATTTGCACATTTCCAGTCTATGGGTACCTCCCCTGAGTACAAGGAAGCTCTCATAATTATGGCTAAGGGTTTGCTTACTTCCTTTGCTGCCTCCTTTAATATAACTGGATAGATCCCATCCACTCCGGGTGCCTTTCTTGTGTTTATCTTCAACAATTTCTCCTCCACTTTACTCCCAGTTATTTCAAGATTCTGTAGCTTACTCCTAGAGTTGAATACACCTCTGGCATTCCCCTCGCTGAATAACTCCTCATGTGTGAATGTCGATGCAAAATATTCATTTAGTTTGTTAGCTACCTGAGCAGGATCATCAACAGTTGACCCATCAATATCAAGTGGACCAATCTGATTCATCCCCTTCCTTCTAGAGTTTACATAAGTAAAGAACTCTTTGCTGTTTTTCTTTGCATCCCTTGCCAAGGATTTCTCGTAATCTGCCTTCGCCTGCCTAACCTCCTTTGTAACTTGGTTGCATATCAACTTGTATCTATCATAGGCTTCTGTGTCATGTGTTAATTTGCAAGTATCCCATGCATTTTTCTTCTCTGCCATATGCCTCATTAGTTCATCTGACATCCATTAACCTTGAAAAATATTTCTTAGTTGGTATGTAAAGCCTAGTAGCTTCCAAGATAAGTTCTTTGAATGCTTCCCATTTTGAATTTGCTGTTGGTAACATCATCAGTTGGTCCCACTGTATAGAATTTAAATATTGTCTCAGTCCATCGTAGTCGCCTTTACGGAAGCAATAACCCTTCCCTTTACCCTTAATGGTAGTTACCTCTTTGAGTAAATCCCACTTCAGCACACTGTGATCACTGCCACCTAGTGGTTCATTTATCTGCAGATTCTTAATGCATGAAGAATCACTGCTGATAATCAAATCAAGAGTATTACTCCCTCTAGTTGCCTCCCGAACATGCTGATGTAGAAAACAATCATCCAATAAATCCACAAAAGCCCTGCTAGTGTGTGAGTGACCAGCCCCCAAATTCCAGTCAATATCTGGGAAATTAAAATCTCCCATTATAAGACTCTCTGATTTACTGGCCCACTCTATTTCCCTGTACAGTTCCTTATTATACTCATCAGAGTCATTAGGCCTATAGCACACTCCTACTCTCAATTTTGATCTCCCAATGCTTATGTCACACCAAACTGACTCAACACTGCACTGTCCAGCGATGTCGACTGGCTTCACTTCCTTGGTTTTTATGTGTTTCTTAACTAATAGCATAACCCCTCCCCCCCCTTCCTATCCTGTCTATCCTTTCTGTAGACGTTGTACTCCCCAAATTCCAGTTCTGCATCCCTTATATCTGTGTGACACCACGTCTCTGATATCCCAACAATATCTGCCTTTGATGTTTTGAGCAATACCTCAAATTCATCAAATTTGTTTACTAAACTCCTAGCATTGGTGTACACGCAAGTATACCTGCACCTGTTTCTATTCTTAGCTACCCTAACACAACCCATGTGTTTACTTGTACCGCAATGGCTCCCAGCAGTCTCTGAAATATCAAGCATCTTGTTTTTCAGGCTTCTGCTCATTCTAATAGAAGCAGTGCAAGAATCTCTTTCACCTCTGCCAGTGGCTACTGTCAATCTATTGGTCTTTGTCTCCCCCCAAGCTAGCAGTTTTCGACCCACCTAACACTGCCTCGATAGCATCAGCAAATATTCTTGCACCCTTTCTATTTAAGTGTATCCCATCCCTGTAGAAGCAATCTCTCCTGTTAACAAGTACAGTCCAGGCTGAAAAAAATTCTACCCCTTGAGCCTTGCACAATCTTTCCAGGGCCGAATTGATCGACAAGGCTCTCATCATATACTCCCTCCTATCGTGTCTGGGCAGAATTGCAGACACTTTCAAATTCAACCCTAATTCTCGGCTTTTGTTCAACAGTGACCTGTACTTGTTAAGTAATTCTGCCGGTCTCCTACTCTTAATATCATTAGTGCCAACGTGTACAACTATATCACCTTTTGTGCCCTTAAGAGATGATATTCGCTCTACAACGTCATCAACCTTTGCCCCTGTCAGACATACCCTGGTCCTGTTCCACCTATCCTTTTTACAAAGCATGTTCCCCGTTTCCCTGACAATAGAGTCACCAACAACTACTAGTTCCTTCGGAACCAGCGCATTCTGCCTTGGGGGTTGCCTCTGTGTCACGTGATGCCCAAGTGCAAGCTCTGGCGTTGATGTGGGCAGCTGAGAGCTTGATGGGCCCCTCAATTTAGTTCCTTCGAGGGCATCCACACTGTCCTTCAAGCTCTCATATATGCCCCCAAGAACGCTGAGTTGTTGCCTGATATCGATACACTCCTTGCATCGCGCACACACAAAGACATCCCCCATGGCAGTATCATGTCCCGTACCCGATTGCTCTGCAAACATCAAGCAAACAGTGCATTTTATAAGGCTGTGAGTCAGAGGACAACTGCCCCCCTCAGTTCTGCTCTGAGCCACAGCACTTCCATTAGCTTGAGCCTATATATATAAATATAGTTAATATATATATATATATAGTTAATAAATTCGATGAGCTTGAAGTGCTAGTCAAGACATCAAAGGCAAATATTGTTGGGATATCAGATATGTGGTGTCACACAGACATAAGCAGTGCAGAACTGGAATTTGGGGAGTACAATGTGTACAGAAAGGATAGACAGGACAGGAAGGGAGGAGGGGGTTATGCTGTTAGTTAAAAAACACAAAATCTAAGGAAGTGCATCCAATTGACGTTGGTAGACAATGCAATGTTGAGTCAGTTTGGTGTGACATAAGCACTGGGAAAGGAAAAATAAGAGCAGCTGTGTGTCATAGGCCTAATGAATTTAATGAGCAATTGTGCAAAGAAATAGAGTGAGCCAGTAAATCAGAGTGTTTTATAATGGGGGATTTTAATTTCCCAGAGACTGACTGGAATTTGTGGGTTGGTCACTCACACACTAGCAAGGCTTTTGTGGATTTATTGGATGATTCTTTTCTACAGCAGCATGTTAGGGAGGCAACTAGAGGGAGTAATACTCTTGATCTGATTATCAGTAGTGATTCTTCATGCATTAAGAATCTGCAGATAATGGAACCACTAGGTGGCAGTGATCACAGTGTGCTGAAGTATTTACTCAAAGAGATAACTACCATCAAGGATAAAGGGAAGGGTTTTTGTTTTCATAAAGGTGACTATGGTGGTCTGTGACATTATTTAAATTCTATACGGTGCATCCAACTGAAGATGTTACCAACAGCGAATTCAAAATGGGTAGCATTCAAAGAACTTATCTTGGAAGCTACTAGGACTTTCATACCAACTAAGAAATATTGTTCAAGATTTAGGCCTAAATGGATGCCGATGAACAAATGAAGAAAAATGCATGGGATACATATAAAATAACAGATGACACAGCCTATGATAGATATAAGCTGGTCTGTAACCAAGTCACAAAGGAGGTTAGGCAGGCAAAGGCAGATTACGAGAAATCTTTGGCAAAGAATGCAAAGAAAAATACAAAGAGTTCTTTACTTATGTAAACTCTGGAAGGAAGGGGATGAATCAGATTGGTCCACTTGATATCGATGGTTCAACTGTTGATGATCCTGCTCGGATAGCTAACAAACTAAATGAATATTTTTCATTTACATTCACACATGAGAAGTTATTCAGGAAGGGGAATGCCAGAGGTGTATTAAACTCTGGCAGTAAGCTAGATAATCTTGTATTAATGGAGAATAAAGTGGAGGACAAATTGTTTAAGATAAAAAAGGCACCTGGGGTGGATGGAATCTATCCAGTTATATTAAAGAAGGTGGCAAAGGAAGTAAGTAAACCCTTAGACATAATTATGAGAGCTTCCCTGGACTCAGGGGAGGTACCCGTGGACTGGAGATGTGCAAACATGTCCACAATCCACAAAGGAGGATCAAAGGAGACACGGGTAATCACAGACCTGTTAGTTTAAATTCTGTTCCAGAGAAATTAATGGAGGCACTGGTTAAAGAAGCATTGTAGGATCATCTAGACAAGACTTCAGTTACAGCTCAGACACAGCATGGGTTTGTTAAGGGGAAGTCTTGTCTGACAAATCTGATGGATACTATGATGTAGTCACAAAGGAACTGGATGCAAAGATAACTTTGATATATATTTGGATCTTAGAAAGGCCTTTGATACTGTTGCACAGGGAAGACTGGAGGCGCCTCCGTAGCCAGGTGGGAAGGAGCAGCAGTGCGTAGCACACGCTTCTTGATTAGACCGAAGTTCGAGCTTGTCACCACCAAATACGGAGGATGCGGAAAGGTCAGGGAATGACCACCGCATATCCCGGAGCAATATGGCCTTAGTTGCTAATGCTCCTAAAAACCAAACAACAAACAAACAGGGAAGACTGCTGCACAAATTGGAGCAGTGTGGCACTGGAGGCAAATCGCTGCTTTGGTTAAAGAGATGGTTGAATGGGAGAAGACAGAGTGGTAAGGAATGGACACTGCTCTTCATGGACTAATGTTATTAGAGGAGTCCCTCAGGGTTCAGTGTTAGGTCCATTGTTGTTTTCTGTATTTATAAATGATATTGATGATGGTATATCAGGCTTAATGTCCAGGTTTGAAGACGATGCAAAGGTTGGCAGGGTTGTTAATGATACTAATGACAGAACACTGCTGCAGTAGGATCTAGAAAAGTTGAGCAGATGGGCTGAGAGGTGGCAAATGAAGTTTAACATTGACAAATGTAAAGTACTACATATGGGAAGCAGTAACCCCAGAGTAACGTATCAATTCTGTGGTACTACACTGATAGTGGTAGAGAATGGAAAGGACCTGGGGGTAATTGTGCAAGCAGATATGAAGTTTTCTGAGCAGTGCAGACAGTCTGCAAGAGTAGCTCCTAGTGTCTTGTGAATGATATACAGGAATTTTTCTAGCAGGAATAAGGAGGTGATTATCCCCTTGTATAAGGTAATGGTCAGGCCACACCTTGAGTACTTTTTATTTATTATTGTTTATTTGGTTTTTTTTAGGAGCATTAGCAACTAAGGCAATATTGCTCCGGGATATGCGGTGGTCATTCCCTGACTTTTCCGCATCCTCCGTATTTGGTGGTGACGGGCTCGAACCCCGGTCTAATCAAGAAGTGTGTGCTATGCACTGCTGCTTCTTCCCAGCTGGATACGGAGGCGCCTCCTTGAGTACTGTGTACATGTCTGCAGGCCTCATTTTAAGAAGGATGTAGAGCTGTTGGAAAGAGTACAGAGAACGGCAACAAGATTAGTGAATGGAACAAAGAGTTGCTCTTATGATGAAAGGCTTAAGTTTTGCAAATTACAATGTCTGGAGACTAGGCACCCGTGAGGTAACCTGATTGAGGTGTATAAAGCCTTGAATGGTTTGAGCATGCTCAATGCTGATAGGATTCTTCCTCTTGCTCAGAATAGTCGCCTGATAGGGCATAAATTCAAATTGAGGAAAGACGGTTGTAGGATAGCTGTGCGGAAGTTTGCCTACAGCCAGCAGGTACATTCAAGACAGAACTTGACAAACATTTGAAGCGGGTGGATGGGTGAAATAAGGGTTTTTTTTTTTTTTTTTTGGCTGATGCTATATAAGCTTGCTTTCTTGCATCATGTGTAATTACTTCAACTCTTAGCTAATGCTAAGAGTAGAAGTAATTACAATGGGATGATAGTTGGATGGGAGGGATTGTCACCCTTTTGAGGAACTGGCTGGCTATGACCAAATTTCCAAGCAGAAGGAAAAACACCTTTGAAATAAGAAAGTGAAAAAAGGAGGCAAAGAACAGGAGTAAGTTCAGGAATGTAGGTTTTGAGAGCAAGTGGAGAAATACCATCAGAACCTAGAATTTTCTTAGCATCAAGATTTGTCAAAATTGTTCTGACATCCTTTTGATGAGAGACCACAAGAGGCATTGAATGGGGTGTGGTGGGAATGGTGAGTGGTGTTTTACCAAGATCATTAATACATGAGTTGGAAGAAAAATGGGATTCTTGCAGGTCAGCTTTATCCTTGGCTGCAGTGATAATACAGGGTGTCTCAAAAATATTGGCACAAATGTTTAGGGGAGGTGGTAGTAGTAGTAGTAGT
This sequence comes from Mastigoproctus giganteus, assembly GCF_048544385.1. Lineage (NCBI taxonomy): Eukaryota > Metazoa > Arthropoda > Arachnida > Uropygi > Thelyphonidae > Mastigoproctus > Mastigoproctus giganteus. Next base: position 46,007,348 of record NC_143585.1, read on the forward strand.
GGTATGTGATGCAAGAAAGCAAGTGTATGAGCTTATGCAGCATCAGGCAAAAAAAAAAAAAAAAAAATCACACCATTCCCTCCAAATGCCTGTCCAGTTCCTCCTTAAATTTATTCAACCTATCAACTTCCACAACGACAGATGGAAGTTTGTTCCAGCAATTAACCACCCGCTGGCTAAAGGCAAATGTCCGCACATCTATTCTACATCTGTCCTTTCTTAATTTGAATTTATGCCCCCTTAGGTTCGTAATCTGAACAAGTGGAAGGATCCCATCAGAATTCAGCGTGCTGAACCCATTCAAGACCTTATACACCTCAATCAGATCACCGCGCAGGTGCTTAGTCTCCAGCCACTGCAATTTGCAGAACTTAAGCCTCTCTTGATAACAGGATCCCTTCATTCCCCTCACCAATCTTGTTGCCCTTCTCTGTACACGCTCAAGTAAATCTACATCCTTCCTAAAATGAGGCCTCCAGACCTGTACGCAGTACTCAAGGCGTGGCCTGACCATTGCCTTATACAGAGGGATAATCACCTCCTTTTCCCTGCTAGCAAAAATCCTATATATCATTGACAAAACCCCATGACCTGCCCTGGCAGCCTGTCTGCATTGCTCAGAAAACTTCATATCTGCCTGCACAATTACTCCCAGGTCTTTTTCATTTTCTACCACCTTAAGTGTAGTACCACACAGTTGGTACGTTTCTCTGGGGTTACTTCTACCCATATGCAGTACTTTGCATTTGTCATGGTTAAACTTCAGTTGCCACTTCTTAGCCCATTTGCCCAAATTATCCAGATCCTGTTGCAGTAGCACACTGCCATTACTGTCATTAACAACCCTGCCAACCTTTGTATCATCTGCAAACTTCGACATTAAGCCTGATATACCTTCATCAATATCATTGATAAATATACAAAACAACAGTGGACCTAACACCGAACCCTGTGGGACCCCACTAATAACATTAGTCCAAGAAGAGCAGCACCCATTGATTACCACCCTCTGTCTTCTCGCACTTAACCATCCTTTTATCCATTGTAGCAACTTACCCTTAATACCATTCTGCTCCAATTTGTACAATAGTCTTCCATGCGCAACAGTGTCAAAAGCTTTCCTGAAATCCAAATATATGATATCAAAATTATTTTTTGCATCCAGTTCCTTTGTAACCACTAACAAAAACGGTAGGTAACAGCTAAAGGAATGTGAATCGCATAGGAATCCATAACCGGAAATGTCACCATAAGTCAGTAGATGGCACTGTTCATCAGTTCGTGAGAGGGAAAATTTCTGGTTTACTCATTCAAGCAGTTGTCGCCGCATGAAGAGCATGCATCGATATACGAACTGTGAGCTGGCAGACATGCACCTAGTGTATGGATTGGCAGAGGGCAATGGACGAGCCGCTCAATGAATTTATGGAGAACGCTTCCCAGACAGACATGTACCGGACCCCTGTTTGTTTGCATGTGTGCATCAAAATTTGTACGATTATGGGTCATTTAGAGGTAACAGGAATAGTGCGGGCAGACCACGTTCAACGCGAACTCCCGCCATGGAAGAAAGTGTGTTGTATGCCGTCCAGAATAATTCTACTACCAGCACACATGCCGTTGCCTCTGCCTTAGGAGTGTCTCGTTGCAGTGTACAGCGTGTCTGGCATGACAATTCCCTACACCCCTTTCATCTCCAAAGGGTTCAGTTACTGCTCCCCCAAGATCATCCTGCACGTGTGGCTTTTGCGCAGTGGTTTCTCCTAGAAAGTGTTCAAGACTTGAATTTTCCAGCCTATGTTTTGTTCACGGATGAGGCTTATTTCACTCGGGAAGGCTTATTCAATCAGCACAATGCTCATGTTTGGGCTTACGACAACCCACACGGTGTGCGCCCCCATGCGGCACAACATCGCTTCGCAATAAATGTGTGGGCAGGTATGGTCGGTGACTGCTTAGTCGGCCCATACTTGTTACCATCCCGCATGAACTCCGCTAAATATAGGATCTTTCTTGAACAAGTTCTACCAGGGTTACTTGACGATGTTCCAGCAAATGTGAGATGCAACATTTGGTTTCAACATGACAGGGCACCTGGCCTCCCCATTATGGAAGGTGTGTTTGTAACCATTTGAACAGCCGTTTTGGGCGCGATGGATTGGCTGTGGTGGACCCGTTGCCTGGCCCCCCATGCTCACTTGATTTCTTTCTGTGGGGGCCCCTCAAATCTATCATGTATGAATCGCTTGTGGAGACTCATCTCCGCTGCTGCTACTGTCAAAGAAACTCCAGGTGTGTTCAACCATGTCTGCCAATCCATGCTGCGTCGGTGTCACGCATGCATCGCGTCTCATGGTGGAACCTTCAAGCTATTTTATTTGGGTTTTTTTTTTTTTTTTTTTTTTTAGGAGCATTAGCAACTAAGGCCATATTGCTCCGGGATATGAGGTGGTCATTCCCTGAATGATCTTTCCACATCCTCCGTATTTGGTGGTGACGGACTCGAACCTCGGTCTAATCAAGAAGCGTGTGCTAAGCACTGCTGCTCCTTCCCACCTGGCTACGGAGGCGCCCGAAACCTTCAAGCGTGGTAGATGACTTTTATCAACTGGTGAAATACCATCACTTTGCTTATTGGAGGCTTGAATTGGTGAAACCCATGTTTAGTCTCTAGAGCAAAGTTTCCGGCATACCCCTCCCCCCATACTTCTCCTTCAACCCATGCATGGTACTAAGTACTATAGGTTTTGATACCTTTCGTGTTTGGGGTTTTCATAAACAAAAAAAAAAAAAAAACATCATAAAATGCATCCATCTCGTACTCCATTGTTAATATTATGTCAAATAAATGTTTGCCACTAATTACTGTCTTGTGTCATTTCTGCTTCTTGTGCCTCTGCTACTACTTTCCCGTGATGTTTCGGGTTATGGGTTCCTATGCGATTCACATTCCTTTAGATGTTACCTACCTCCCCTAAACGTTTGTACCAATATTTTTGAGACACCCTGTAGAACCATATGGTTTTGAATGAGGTGGGAGCAGAGACGGGAAAAGTTGCGGCCAATAGTTTTGGTAAGAGACCAGAATGCTCGGCTACCATTAGGGCAAGAAGCAAATTTTCTACTCTTAGCTCGTTCAAAATCTAGTTTGGAATGATTAATAACTGCTTTACAATTGTTGCGAGCTCTGGTGTAGGCAGAAAATGAAACTGAAGAATTGGAAACAAGCCAATTACGATATGCAACATTCTTCTTTTGAACAGCCTTAGCACATTTATTGGAACACAAGGTTTAGATAAAGGACAAGATTTTAAGATGGAATGTGGAATAAAGGATTCCATTCTTAGAAGAATAATTTCCTTAACACGATTTGAGCAAATGCTGACATCAGAAGTTTTGAAACAGTAATCCGACCAAGGAAAAGAAATCTCACAGGTCATTCCATTTTGCATTCTTGTAATGCCAAATAACACGAGGTTGGGTATAGCCATGAGATAAAGGCTCCATTGGAGAAGAGACAATCACCAAGTTGTGATCAAGTGCCTAAAGGATCACTCGCTTTGACCATGTACTTAGAAGTATTGTTTGTGAGAAAAAGATCAAGCATGTTGGCAATGGTTAGGATTGTCAAGTATTGTCGTTGTTATTTGGTTTTTAGGAGCATTAGCATTAACTAAGGCCATATTACTCCAGGGATATGTGGTGGTCATTCCCTGACCTTTCCGCATCCTCCGTATTTGGTGGTCATGGGCTTGAACCCAGGTCTAATCAAGAAGCATGTGCTACGCACTGCTGCTCCTGCCCATGGAGGCACCTTGTCAAGTATTCTGGTAGGTAAATGAAGAACTGTGTGAGGTCATTAGTAATTGCAAAAGCCTCAGCATCTCGACTAGCTGGGTCTGTGTGACTAGAAAATGGAAGCCAGCTGGAGTTGTGAACATTAAAATCACCAAGGAAAATTACCTCACTGTTAAGAAAGTTGGACTGGAGAAAGTCAAGTTGCAAAGAGAGGAAGTCAAAAATTTTTCAAGTGATTAGTGTAGTTTGGAAAATGGTAGAGACAACAGATGAATTTGACAGAATGAGGTAGAGAGATTTTAAGCCAGAGAAGATCGAAAAGAGGAGATTCCAAATTACCAAGTCTCTGATAGGGAATATTGGAACAGACATATGCACAAGTACCACCTTTGAGGTGAAAGTAATCATACAGCGAATAATTTGGGCAACCAAGAAGAGCAGTGGTTGAATCAACCAATAACTGAGATTCTGTCAGAAAAAGTACATGGGGTTTGGAAGACTGTAAGTGGAAATGGACATCACTGAGATCAGAACTGAGACCATGTATATTTGTGAAATGAACTAGGAAGTGTTTGGGAGGTTTAGATCTTTTTGTAGATAAGTTTGTTCTATCAGTTTGACAATTTATGGTGTATTCAATAATAAGAAAAAGTGCGTGTGTGGGGTGGGGGAAATGGGGGAAAAATAATGAAATTTTTGGATATGGTGTACACATGGTAAGAATATACCCAGATCCAGAGCTGGAACTTCGCAATCCTACGCATGGGACAAAAGTGTTATAAGTATGCCCCCATTATATGCAGGTAGTCAATCTTTGAGTAGTGTAGCTAGGGTCGCCGATGCCCGGGGGCAACATGTCTTTCTAGCACTCCTGATTGTGATAGATAATTCATTCAGTTTGCACCCCTGAAGCTCACTGCCCAGGGGGAAATTCCCCCTCTGCACCTCCCTTGCTAAGCCCCTGCAATCTTTATGAATTTATAAAAATTACTATTGTAACAGTCTACGATTTGCACATATTTATTAATTAGATAGTATGAATCAGAGCTGTAATACTCAATATGTTCTACGTTGATAATAATATTATTAGTAAATTAATAAGAGGAGTATACCTCAATATAATACGTGGAACACTTCCGTATCATACGGAAGTGTTCATACGGAATCATACGGAAGTGTATCATACGGAGGGTATCATACGGAAGTGTTCCACGTATTATATTGAGGTATACTCCTCTTATTAATTTACTAATAATACATATTTATTAATAAAATAATTTAAATAATACAATTAATATAACAAAACAAAAATATCAAAAAAAATAAACTTACAAATATTCGTTTATATCTACAGAGAATTTAATTCTATATAAACTACAAAAAAATTAGAAAACTAGATAGTTTATGTTTATATATCTAGTATAAAATCATAGAAACAAAATATTGCAAATTATAGCACTTTTAACATTATAACATAAACTTAAAATATGCAATGAAGGTGTATTATTTTAATTGAATTTTTCTTGCTTTGAAGGACCTTTCACAAGAAGCTACTGTTACAGGCTACTGTAAGAAAAATCCAGTGCTATTTCTGTGTTTAGATAAAACTTTTTAAAGAATATACATGAATGAATTGAAGAAGTTGTAAAGGGGTTACAGATTTTATATCCTGCAGAATTGATAAAACATGATTTTTCAAATATCAAGAAATATTTTAAAAATTTTGTTTGTCCTCCAATGGTTAGCACTGGAGAACAAACCAAAAAGGTCAGAGGTGTGACGTAACAAAATGAGCCATACTTTATAGAAGTTTGTAATTGGAGTTTCTCTGGTATTTTCGAAATTTGTAAAGCTCTGTTCCTCCCTTATATTTTTTTCCATAAGTGATTATAAATTCCTTTTTTTTTTTTTTTTTTTTCACTCTCAAAAAAAATTTCTGGAATCGTAATTAGCACATACAAAGATAATGCAGTTTTTCTTTTAATAAAATTTTTATTTTGAACAAAGAACACTAGTTGACCAGAATTATCCGTGTCGGGAATATGCTTTAATCTTTTGACTGGCTACAGAAAGAAGTTGACTAGCATGACTTCTTGGTACGTGGGACATGTGGCTGCATATGTTTTACGTTCCACTTACATTGTGGAAAAGGTAATCCCTTTAACCCTTAATTAGTGCTTTCTAATTGCTTAAGTTGCCTAAATGCCAGAGGTGGAAACAAAGTTAAGTCTCTTGTAATCCGTTATATGGAAATTTTCTTCATTCTACAGAAACTTTTAAATGTAATTACCAAAAGGGATTCAAAAAATACACTATAAAGTAGTTTGTTTAATCCAGGTATGACTGTAATTAAATCAAAAATGAAGCAATTTTAAAATATATAACTGGTCGAGTGCGCCCTTAAAATGCTGCATCTGGGACTGGCACCCCAGTCGCTCCACCCTAGTTCTGACTCTGCCCAGATCCTTGACACAACATGGCCTCAACAATCCCTCCCCCCCGCATACACACTACTTCGACTCCCTCCAGTCACTATCTGGCAGAGTAGAGGCAGCAAGATTATACACTAGCCAATCCAGAAGCCTCCTAGAGAGTTACCAATAGGTTTGGTCCGGTGTACTAACTAGCGGCCAGCCTGCAAACACCATTTTAGAGCTGTACCCTCAAAATGTAAGGAAGTTTGGATCTCGCCACGGTGTTCATCATAACCTCAAAAGACATCAATCATACTCCGTGATGGAAGGGATAGGGGAGAGTTGACCGAAACTTAGCTCTGGAGTCTAAACATGGGTTCCACCACTTCAAGCCTCCAATAAGCAAAGTGGTGGTATTGCACCAGTTGATGAGAATCATCTGATGATGAGAAGCAGAGTTTGGAAACTAGACACCTTAGAGGAGATTTGATTGAGATGTTTAAGGCTCTGAGAGGCATCAGTAAAATGAATGAGGACAAAATTTTCAAGATTATAAATGATGCTAGAACTAGGGGACATAAATTCAAGTTACGGGGGGAAATGTTTAGATTGGACTGCAGGAAGTTTTATTTTTGCCAGCAAGTTATAAATTACTGGAATAAGCTGCCTACATGGGTGGTAGAGGTGACAGTTTGGGGATATTCAAAGGTCATCTGGACAGTACCTTCGGGTCAGGGAAACGCATAGGATGATAGGTTTAATTTCCTTTTTTTTTTATTAATTATTATTTATTTATTTATTATTATTTTTTTTATCATTGTTTTGTTTGGTTTTTTTTTTTTTTTGGCTTTCTTGCACCATGCGGCCATTACTAATACTAATACACCACCTAGTATTGCCTGGTGACACAGAGGGGTGGCATTTCTCCGTGTGGTGTGGGCACCACATCTTGACCCCTGTTCACACCTGGGTGGTCACCCACAGTGTGCTTGCGCATGAGGGTTATACCCAGGATTACTAACAGTCCCATCATTGTGAAGCTGAAAGCAGAGGATTTGGAATACACAGACCGTCCGGACTTTGCCAAAATTGGGTCACTTGACTTGAGTGTCACCCAAATATCAGTTCCATCAGCATTTTAGACTCCCAGGTAGCAAGCACTGCTTGTCTGGCATATCTGATTGTCTGCGACAGCCTCAAGGACCAATAATGGAAACACACCTGTGATAAGAGTTACAGGTATGCACTAATATTCTGCCGGGCCACCCTTTGCTTTTAAAAGTTTCTATTCTACGTGGAATAGATTAAAATAATTCTTAACCTGTTTTAAGAGGAATATTGGACCATTATCCATGGAGAAACATTTCAAGCTCCTTGAGCGATGAAGGTGGAGGAAATCTGCTTCCCCTCACATATGCCCACAGTGGGTAAATAACTTTTAAATGTGACGATTGTGCAGGCCCTGGTTGATGCTTAGCCTCATTTTCATTCTCTTCAAACTAAGACTGTCATATATGGCTGCATGTATTGCAGCCATATATGACATCTTGAAACATGGCATCGTTTGTGGAAAAAAGTTTGCACCTGGTAGAACCTAGTCACTCAGAATATCAAGGTAACTGGTGGCAGTAATTCATCCATTCAGGGTGGTAATAGGACCTAAAGAATGCCAAGACATTGCTACCCAAACTATTGTTGATCCTCCATTTTTGATGTTGGTACAAGACATTCAGGACGATTCACTTCCTTGGACATTTGCCAAACAAACTCTCCCTAATATTGGAAAAAAGTGTGAATGATGATTTGTCTAAAAATATGTTTCCAATCATCAAGTATCCAATTTTTGTGCTCCTTACACCATTTCTTCCTCTTTCTAGCATTACCACCTGTGATGAGTAGTTTGGCAATAGTGGCTCTGTCTTAAATTTCAGTTTTATGAAGATTTTGCCACTGTTTTGCTAGAAACTGGATTGCTGAGACTCACATTAAGTTCTGCAATTAATTTTGAGGCAGGAGTTTATGTTTTTGGGATACAATCCTTTTCATTGTCCAGCAGTCTCTTTCAGTCAGCTTTGATTTTCTGCTACAATTCATCCTATCAGATTTTGTTTATCCATACTTGCTGAATGCAGACTTCAAGTTTAATACAGTTGCTCTGAATACATTAAGCAGATCAGTAGTTTTAGTCATCAATGCCCCTGCTAAACGTACACCAACAATTTTTCCTTCTTTGGAATTCATACAGGTTAGTCATTTTTTCCCTATGCCTTTTTTATACCTCCTCTAAATAAACATCAGCTTTTATCATCTTTTTCCCTGTAAAAGATTTCCATACCCCTTTTTAGGAAGGACATAGACCTGTTAGAAAGAGTGCATAGACAAGTGACAAGATTAACTGGGAGTGCAAAAGAATATTCTTACAAGAAAGACCTGGGCACTGTAACTTGCAGTCTCTGAAAACTAGGCATGAGTTAACCTAACTGAAGCATATAAGGCTTTAAAAGGGTCATGTAAAATAAATACTAATGGAATCTTTACTCTTTCTGAGATGAAGGCATAAGGGGGGGTCACAAATTTAAATCAGAAAAGGTTGGTTGCTGAACAGATGTGTGTAAATTTTCATTTGGCCAAAGAGTAATTAATTGTTGGAATGAACTTCCATCTAGTGTTGTGGAGGTGGGTAGTTTAAATAAATTATTCGAAAGAAAGAGAATTAAGTTCTTTTCTTTTTTTTAAGCTGGTGCTGTATACCAGGTTTTTCTTTGCATCATGTTGCCAATATTAAAATACTAATTTCAATAGCAACTACCTTAAATCCTTTTTTGAATATTCATTAATTTAAAAAAAACTTAAAAGTAGCCAATGCTTTTTCTTGTAGAAGCAACTTTATGATTCCTGCTATTAGCATGCTGATTTACATCTTTAACACTTTATTTATCACATTTTTCACTAAAAACTGTATGCAGTTTGTACATTGGGTACATCTGTTGGAATGGATGCAGATATAGGCAACGAGATTAGTGAGAGGGAAAAAAGGGTGATCTTACCAAGAAAGGCTTTAATTCTGCAAACTGCGGTGTCTGGACACTAGGCACAAGCAAGATCTGCTTTTAAGGCTTTAAATAAATTGAGAAGTTCAAATGCTGATGCAGTTCCTCTTTCTCAGACTACATACATGAAGGGGCATAATTTAAATCGAGGAAGCATGGTTGCAAGTAGGATGTGTGGAAATTTGCCTTCAGCAGCAGGTAACTGATCATTAGAACTTTAATCTGTTGTGTAATTAGGTGTTTTTTAATTTTTTTATTTTTATTTTCTCTCTTAGATTATGCTGTAGAAGCTTGCTTTACTAATACTAATTTGGAATGCCATACTGAGCAGTTAGAATTGTTAAAAATACATTTCCTTAATCTTTTTTTTTTTTTTGTTTACGAAGGCATTCACTAGCATTAATATGTTGAGCTTTGAAAGGGGCACATTGCATAAACACAAAAAAGGTAAAAATTATTTCACAAGTAATGGCGAAAGCAGGATTTTACTAAGTGATGTGATTCTTCTAGGGCCGGCAATAATGTATACTTGAGATGGTGTTCCGAAGAGTCACAGGAAAACCTGGAACAACGCCATTATATTTACCCCATCGCAGGTGAACTAATTTATCCACTCTAAAAATATCTGTGCCAGAAACCTACACTGTTTAATCCATTACGGATCAGCAGCGACCTCTAGTGATTTATATTGGCAGGTTCTAAAATGGAATACATGTATAATAAAATGGGAAAACAAATGAAATGGAAATGCACCTAATCGTCCAATTTCAACTTGATCATCATATGAAGGCGATAAAAAAATTTTTTTCCCTTATTTTAATACTAGTAATATAATTTTCTTACTCATTCTGAAATTATTCTTCCTTACTAACACATTGCTAATTTTTGGTGGTTCACCAGTTGCTAATTTGCTGATGGGTTCTCCTCGCTGCATTTCCTCTGGTGTCCCTCAAAGACTTGACCCTCTGTTTTTCATAATATCCGTCAATGACTTCTACTCTTGTTGGTCTGATGTAGACGTTTTATGTCAATTATTCCCTGTATCAAAATTTACTGCACCATTTCTTCTCTTGCAGATGACACTTGTCTACAAAATGCTCTAACTTCTATTATGAATTGAACTGGCCTTAATCTCATGTCAATCAATTCTACTAAAAGCTTTCCTACAGTTTCTACTTTCGCTGTTCTAATCACAAACCTATTCTCTTCTCCTACTCATTGGGTAACAAAACATTCTTATTTCAGTGTAAAAACACAAGGCTCTCGGTGTATTTTGCCTCTGACCGCAGGTTTCTTGATCACGACAACCACACTGTCGCTTGCGTTGTAGTCTCTAAGAACCATCAAACTGATTTTCCACACGTTTAATTGGTGGAGTATCATCGTTCAACTTTATAAAAAAAATAGCTAGTATACTCCATCCTGGATTACGGTGGCATCGTGTGGTCACCTAATCAGGAAATAGCCTCAAACAGGTTGAAGTCTATATAAGTCAACTTTATTCGCTTCCTATGCTATTGCCAGCATAGTATTTATTATTATTATGTATATTATTTCTCCCTGATTGGGGGTTCCACCCTGTGTACTTGGTAGCAATAGCTACCAAGTTGGTCGAGGAACTCTGACTATCCTACAGGTGTTCAGGATTGCGACTTTCTGGATTTCTTTGTAGGTGTTCGCTGGGAGACCTATTGCAGCTAAGCTGTTATGTAGGGTCTTTGGCACCATACCTGTGGTTGACACTATGATCAGGATGGTCGTTACGTGTTGCATATGCCACTTCTCTTGGATCTCCTGTCTTAGGTTCGTGTACTTCCTGATCTTTTCCCCACGAGTTTTCTGTAGGTTGCCAGTGTTGGGTACCACTATGTCAATCAGATAAGTAGTCTTTTCCTTCTTGTCCACAAGGATTATGTCCGGTCCGTTGTGCGGGATTGTCCTATCCGTTATTATGGCTCGGTCCCAGTAGAGCTTGTGTGTTAGGGTCTCTAGTACTGCCTGGGGTTCGAACTTGTAGTACGGTACATTTTCTTCGATCAACTGGTATTTCCTTGCTAGCTACTGATGTATTATCCTGGCTACCTGGTCGTATCTATGAGTGTACTCAGTCTGTGTGATCACTTTACATCCCAAGGTGATATGTTGGATCGTTCCTGAGGCTAGGTGGCATCGTTGACATATATCATCGACCTAAACCTTGAACTATTGTTCAAGGTTTAGGCCTAAATGATTATCTAATGAACTAATGAGACTCGTAACAGAGAAGAAAAATGCATGGGATGGATATAAATTATCAAGCGACTCAGAAGCCTATGGCAGATATAAGTTAGTCTGTAATCAGGTCACAAAGGAGGTTAGGCAGGCGAAGGCAGATTACGAGAAATCCCTGGCAAAAGATGCTAAGAAAAACAGCAAGGATTTCTTTACTTATATAAACTCTAAAAGGAAGGGAATGAATCTGATTGGTCCACTTGACATCGATGGTTCGACTGTTGATAATCTTGCTCAGATAGCAAACAAACTGAATGAGTATTTTGCATCTACATTCACACATGAGGAATTATTAAGGTTTGAAAATTGCAGAAGGTTATCAAATTGTAGCAGGATACTTAATGATTTTGTAATAACTGAAAGCAAAGTGGTGGAGAAATTGTTGAAGTTAAACATAAGAAAAGCACCTGGGGTGGATGGGATCTATCCAGTTATATTAAAGGAGGCGGCAAAGCAACTAAGCAAACCATTAGCCATAATTATGAGAGCATCCTTGGACTCAGCGGAGGTTCCCACGGACTGGAGATGTGCAAATGTATCCCAAATTCACAAAGAGGGATCGAAGGGTGACACGAGTAATTACAGACCAGTTAGTTTAACTTCTGTTCCGGGTAAAATAATGGAGTCACTGGTTAAAGATGCATTGCAGGATCATCTAGACAAGACTGCAGCAATAATTCAGACACAGCATGGGTTTGTTAAGGGAAAATCTTGTCTGACAAATTTGATAGGATATTATGATGTCCTTACAAAGGAACTGGATGCAAAAATAATTTTGATATTATATATTTGGATTTCAGGAAAGCTTTTGACACTGTTGCGCATGGAAGACTATTGTACAAATTGGAGCAGAATGGTATTAAGGGTAAGTTGCTACAATGGATAAAAGGATGGTTAAGTGGGAGAAGACAGAGGGTGGTAATCAATGGGTGCTGCTCTTCGTGGATTAATGTTATTAGTGGTGTCCCACAGGGTTCGGTGTTAGGTCCACTGTTGTTTTGTATATTTATCAATGATATTGATGAAGATATATCAGGCTTAATGTCGAAGTTTGCAGATGATACAAAGGTTAGCACGGTTGTTAATGGCAGTAATGGCAGTGTGCTACTGCAACAGGATCTAGATAATTTGGGCAGATGGGCTAAGAAGTGGCAACTGAAGTTTAACCTTGACAAATGCAAAGTACTGCATATGGGTAGAAGTAACCCCAGAGAAACGTACCAACTGTGTGGTACTACACTTAAGGTGGTAGAAAATGAAAAAGACCTAGGAGTAATTGTGCAGTCAGATATGAAGTTTTCTGAGCAATGCAGACAGGCTGCCAGGGCAGGTCATGGGGTTTTGTCAATGATATATAGGAATTTTGCTAGCAGGGAGAAGGAGGTGATTGTCCCTCTGTATAAGGCAATGGTCAGCCCACGCCTTGAGTACTGCGTACAGGTCTGGAGGCCTCATTTTAGGAAGGATGTAGTTTACTTCAGCGTGTACAAAGAAGCGTAACAAGATTGGTGAGGGGAATGAAGGGATCCTCTTATCAAGAGAGGCTTAAGTTCTGCAAATTGCAGTGGCTGGAGACTAGGCACCTGCGCGGTGATCTGATTGAGGTATATAAGGCCTTGAATGGGTTGAGCATGCTGAATTCTGATGGGATCCTTCCACTTGTTCAGATTACGAACCTAAGGGGGCATAAATTCAAATTAAGAAAGGACAGATGTAGAATAGATGTGCGGACATTTGCCTTTAGCCAGCGGGTGGTTAATTGCTGGAACAAACTTCCATCTGTCGTTGTGGAAGTTGATAGGTTGAATAAATTTAAGGAGGAACTGGACAGGCATTTGGAGGGAATGGTGTGATTTTTTTTTTTTTTTTTTTGCCTGATGCTGCATAAGCTCATACACTTGCTTTCTTGCATCACATGCCACTACTACTACTACTCCGGTCTCCTTGACGATGTATTTTCTATAGTACCTGGTCTTGGATGGCGAGCATGAATCCTTCAATCCCAGGGAAGAGCGTCCCGCTCGTGAGCCATGCACTGGAAGCAATTTTATCTATGTGATCTTGATGTAGATCATTGTAGTGTCTGCCATGGAATGTCTTCTCTGCCGATCTTTCTAGCTTCGTTTGTACCTCCTGTTTGTCTGCGCGGTAGCACAGAGGTATCGTCACCGTTCTCCACACACTGGGTGGAAAAGGCCCGGGTTCGAATCTCGTCGATGACGCGAGGAACTTTCGTGGGCTTTTTTCACTCCGTGGCTGAGTTAGTCGGTCTCAGGCATAGATAAAGGTTTTCCCCCAGAAACTGGGGGAAAACCTTTAGAAACTGTTTTTTTCGTCCAGCAAAACAGGCAAATCGACGAGAGAACTCACGCAATTTACAGACACGAATACGGGTTAATGTAATAATTTACGGCTAACCCTAATATAATAATAATAATAATTTTTTTTTTTTTTGAAAATTTGCAAGCCCATTGTTGAGACGATCATTTATTTTACAAATGAAATCCTAAATGCCCAATTATTGAGTATCCAGAGGCGAAATTACGGTGGGGCTAACAGGGCCCCATTCCCAGCATTTTAATGGCGCAATCGATCGGTTATGTATTTTAAAATTGCTTCATTTTTGATTTAATTATTGTCGGACCTCTGTTTAACCAACTTCTTTATACCGAATATTTTTAAATTCCCCTTGGTAATTACATTTAAAATACAGTAGTTTCCGTAGAACGAAAATTATTTCCATGTAACGAACAGATTAGGAGAGACAACTTTGTATGCATTGTTCTCACCTCTGGCCTTTAGGTAATTAGAAAGAGCGAATTCAGGGTGTAAGGGATTACCGTTCCACAACGTTAGTGGTGGCCGTATTCCGAGAAGTCGCGCTACTCAATATGCTTTCCATAGCCAGTCAGAGGATTAAGAAGATTCCCGACATGGATAAAAGCCTCTGGTCAACCTGTGTTGTGGTTCCCCTTTACTCCGATAAACGGGCGTATGTTTTTCGAAGAAGTGAGTGATCCATGCCTTCCAGTAAATTTCTCCAGTCTATGTTTACATGGTCACAGTAGCTGAATATCTGAGTGATTCCGATATTTTGCAGTAGTAGTAGTAGTGGCATGTGATGCAAGAAAGCAAGTGTATGAGATTATGCAGCATCAGCCAACAAAAAAAAAAAAAAAAATCACACCTTTCCCTCCAAATGCCTGTCCAGTTCCTCCTTAAATTTATTCAACCTATCAACTTCCACAACGACAGATGGAAGTTTGTTCCAGCAATTAACCACCAGCTGGCTAAAGGCAAATTTCCGCACATCTATTCTACATCTGTCCTTTCTTAATTTGAATTTATGCCCCTTAGGTTCGTAATCTGAACAAGTGGAAGGATACCATCAGAATTCAGCGTGCTCAACCCATTCAAGGCCTTATACACCTCAATCAGATCACCGCGCAGGTGCCTAGTCTCCAGCCACTGCAATTTGCAGAACTTAAGCCTCTCTTGGTAAGAGGATCCCTTCTTTCCCCTCACCAATCTTGTTGCCCTTCTCTGCACACGCTCAAGTAAATCTACATCCTTCCTAAAATGAGGCCTCCAGACCTGTACGCAGTACTCAAGGCGTGGGCTGACCATTGCCTTATACAGAGGGACAATCACCTCCTTCTCCCTGCTAGCAAAATTCCTATATATCATTGACAAAAACCCCATGACCTGCCCCGGCAGCCTGTCTGCATTGCTCAGAAAACTTCATATCTGCCTGCACAATTACTCCCAGGTCTTTTTCATTTTCTACCACCTTAAGTGTAGTACCACACAGTTGGTACGTTTCTCTGGGGTTACTTCTACCCATATGCAGTACTTTGCATTTGTTAAGGTTAAACTTCAGTTACCACTTCTTAGCCCATCTGCCCAAATTATCTAGATCCTGCCATTACTGTCATTGACAACGCTGCCAACCTTTGTATCATCTGCAAACTTCGACATTAAGCCTGATATACCTTCATCAATATCATTGATAAATATGCAAAACAACAGTGGACCTAACACCGAACCCTGCGGGACACCACTAATAACATTAGTCCACGAAGAGCAGCACCCATTGATTACCACCCTCTGTCTTCTCCCACTTAACCATCCTTTTATCCATTGTAGCAACTTACCCTTAATACCATTCTGCTCCAATTTGTACAATAGTTTTCCTTGCACAACAGTGTCAAAAGCTTTCCTGAAATCCAAATATATGATATCAAAATTATTTTTTGCATCCAGTTCCTTTGTAAGGACATCATAATATCCTATCAAATTTGTCAGACAAGACTTTTCCTTAACAAACCCATGCTGTGTCTGAATTATTGCTGCAGTCTTGTCTAGATGCAGTATTCAAAGAACTAGTGACAGTACCAACGTATGGGGGATTGAGGAAACTAAGATATTATATAAACGTTACGAAGATGAAATGTTGACAGATTTTGAAACTTTGTCGAGCCTTTCACCGCGTAGAAAATGTTCTAAAATATAATGGCATACAGGCAATAATTAAAAAAAAACAAACTATTACCAATCTCCAAAAAACTAGCGCGAATTAAGGATGATTACTAAAGAACTTGATATGGAAATTACAAAGATCGGTCGTGTGTTCGGGCTACGAAGAGCAGCTTGTAGCTTGCGAATGTAATTGCGAGTTAAGGGAATTATCCTGACTGTGCAAACATTTCGAATCAGAGGCTGCCGTAGCCCAGTTGTCAGGCGCGCTGAGTGCATAAATATACGTGCCTTGAGTGACCCGGGTTCAAGCACCGTGAGTTCTGAATACGGTGCTGTTTTGTATTCTCTCTACCTTGTGAACTCCTCTAACTGTGAGTATAAACAGAAAATTTATTTTTATTTGGGATTGTTAAAGCGACTTTTAAATCTGGAATTTCTTAACCATTTAGCACTAATGATCTACATCCTGCAGGAGCTCTCTTACATTTCAGAAGCTTTACAGATTCACTATGGCAAAAGCAGATAAATTAATTATTCGAACTATCAATGCTATTGCTAATTTGAAAAATTCTGAAGGAAATTATGAAGCTAAAATTGAGAGCATGTTGAAGTGGAAAGAATTTGAAGGAATCAAAATCGAAAGTAAGAACAGTAAAATTACCTCGTGACAAGTTATTAAATGCATTGTTTTATCCTTAAAGGATAAGTTATTAATGCAACATGGTGATTTTAAATTAAATAAAGAAAATAATCATACCATTGAAAGAAATTTTAAAATATTCTACCGGAAATCATGGAAGAACTTTCGTCTTGGTGGAAAGACTGTGAAAACCGAATAAGAAATTTGTTTTCTGATAAAATATGAAATAAAAATTAATGATTTTAGAGATTTTGTCGAAGACAGTTTATCTATAAAATCGAATGAAATTCTCTTTACGATTAAGAAAGCCAGAAATATCTTTGAAATCACTGCGATTAGCAGTGCTTAAACTGAGCGAGCTTTCAGCGTAACGAATAATATCGTGTGAATGAATGAATAATGTTGAAAATTAAACACGTTGCAGATTATGATGACCATACATCTAAATGGAAAACCATTGCTTCAATTTGATCCGGATCGTTATGTCAATATTAATAAAGAAGTAAATTTCATATGGCAATTATTAAAAGAAACTTTTCTTGAATATTTGTGCAATATTTTTTTCATGTAATCTGTGATTTTTGTATACCTTTTCTAGAACAGTTTGTTTTTTATGTAATATTTGTTTTTATATTCTAGAATGTTTTGTGTTAATTCGTTATTTGTAATATGGGAAATATTTTCGTTATTTTTTATTCGCAATATTAAAATTTTATCATGAAAAAAAATGTATCCATTATATTTCCCTAGTTGTAAAAAAAAGAATAAAAAAGTCGCGCGTCTGCCGAGCACGAGCGGCAGATGGTTTTATGTTAAACATCCTTTTAGGGGGGGGGGGGGGTACCAACCGAGTAAATCTGATCGGTCACGGAATTGACGTCACTTCCGTGACCGATCAGATTTACTCGGTTGGTACCCCTCCCTCCAAAAGGATGCTTCACATCAAAAAGTCTGCAAAAATGCGAGCCCATTGTTAAAATATTCACAGCTCACCACTGGGTATACTGCTTGTCTATCTTCCTTATGGCCTGGTGGAGTACTGCTGTGTGTTTCTGGAAGTAAACCTTCAGGTTAACTATCGATGTCTTCTGTTGCTCAACGAGGTCTATCAGGCCCCTTCCTCCTTCTTCCCGTGCAATTATCAGTCTTTCCACGGTAGATGGAGAAACTGACAATTGCACGGGACAATTCGGGTGGTGTTGGCGGCTCTTGGTCATCATTGTCCTGGTATTTCTCATGCTACCCTCCAGCTCGGTGTTAGTCCAATCTATGACCACGAAGGAGTATGTTAGCACTGGGATTGCATAGGTGTTTATGGCTTTAACTGTGTTACCTCCGTTCAGCTTTGCTTTCAGCAGGCTTCTGAGTGGTGTCTGATGGTATTTTTCGGTCAGGCAGACCTTAATTTCCTTGTGCTGTAACTGCTGAGCCTGCATCATCCCCAAGTATTTGTACGCCTCCTCGTCTGCCATGGCTTCGATTTCTTTACCAGTCTGCAGCTGGTAGTTTCGGTTGACTAATTCTCCCTGGTGCAATCCGTGGGTCTTGCATTTGTCTAGACCAAATTCCATCCTAATATTATTGCTGAATTCTTCGGTGATCTGGAGTAGTTGTGGAGGTGCTTCTCTGTTTCTGCGTAGAGCGAACCGAGAAGCACCTCATTATTATTATTAGTAGTAGTGGAAATTAATGCAAGAAAGCAAGCTTACACTAAAGAAACAAAAAAAAAAAAAAAAACCAACCATATCACCTATCCATCCCCTTCAATAGTTTGTTTATTCAAACTATTCTCTTCCACAACAATGGATGGAAGCTTGTTCCATCAATCAACCGCCTATTGGCTGAAGGCAAACTTCTGCACATCTATTCTGCTACCATCCTTCGTCAATTTGAATTTATGTCCCCTCATGGGCATCATCGTAAGGAATACATCCGCCTATGTAATAGATTTGGTTTATTACCATTTCTGTATGTAAGTAGAGTCACGGACTGGAATTTATTTAAAACGCGATTCATTCCTAAAGAGATTCACTTCCTTACTCTGTGAATTTCATTTTCTTGGAGCTCATTTTTCTTCTAAAAGATACAGCACTTTCTATATCCCTTATTGCAGCAATAATTTCTCTTACTCTGCTGTATTATATTCCTATACAGACTGGTGGATCACCTTCGTTTAGAATATTTCGTCCCTTTCTGTTGTTTCATCAAAGATGTGTCTCATAAACTTACACAATTTTCAGGCAGTTTCACTATTATCACCATCATAGAAAATATTTTGTATTGCTGTATTTGCAGTATACTGTACTAAATTCACTGGCCAGAAAATTAGACTTTATTCAGTATCTTTTGCCAAACTTCAGCACGTACATGTCGTACCATGTGCGAACTGAATTTGGGCAAAAGATACTGAATACTCTGTTAGATACTGAATGATCAAATCTATAGCTAGACTCTCTGAAGGAGTCTAGCTATAGATTTGACCATTTTCGATCAGGATATTTATCAGCTGTTGTACTGTGGCAGGTAGAGAACTGCGAAGTTGAACTGTGCTTTTCACCATATCTAAGATTCCAGACATTATCAATTGTATCCAGATCTAGAGATTAGGCAGCCATGGGAGATGCTGAAAATTTTAGAAAAGTTCCTTGAACCATTCAGACAATTATTATTATCATTATTAGCCGTATGGTCCAAGGAAGCCTGAGGCTTTTGCTGCACCAGCAAAAAAAAAAAAAAAAAAAAAATCTGAGAAAGAGAGAAAGTAGAAGGGAATTAACCCCAGGGGTCACATCTGGTGAGTATGGGCTTGGCAAACCCAGGGTTCTGAGCTGGATATCATCATTCTTTTCTCTCTCTCTCTCTCTCTCTGTAACTTGGGAATTATTTTTTTCGGCTGGTACAGCATAAGCCTCAGGCTTCCTTGCACCATATGGCTAATAATAATAATAAAGAGAAGAATGATGATATCTAACTCAGGACCCTGGGTGCGCCAAGCCCATACTCACAAGATGTGAGCCCGTGGGGCAAAATTTTGCCATTGTGGATGGTTACGTTGTAGTCTTAAAAGAATACATGGTGATTCGAGAAAAATTGAAGTACTGCAAAATGAAGTTGGTCCGATTCGAACAGAAAGATTCATTGGAGGTGCACTACCTTATAACGGTATGAGTAGACCCAGCCCTTATAAATAAAAACATAACCCTATACTATGATGGCGCTTCCAACGGCATGAGCAGTGGATATGAGACAGTCTGGATGCTTAACTTAGTGAGGTTCACTCCACATTTTCATCTTACTATTGCCGAAAAGATTGTAAACCGAGACCCATCAATCACACGAAAATTTTCCACTGTTTCCCAGTCTAGTTTTGCCTTTCGTATAGGAACACGACTAGCAAAATCCCAAATTGCTTCGCAGCATAGCTCGATTGGAAATGGATTTTTCTTTGTCTAAATTGAATTTTTCAGTCATTTGCTGCACACTGGACCCTTTATTGTGGCGCACAATTAGCTTTAAATTCCTAAGGTCTCGTTGTTCGGTACTTCTTACCGCATTTTTTTCCCTTTTAGACGTGCATTCTCCTTTATTCTTCTACTCATTATATACTTTTGAAATAATTGCTTTCAACACAACAGTGATTTCCTGTGTTTTCTAAATTGTGGCGTCTGCTAAACGTGCTCCAAAAATAACACCTTTCAGAAAATCTGAAAGCTCACTTATCTTCCTCATGATCGGATCGACTGAGACGAAAAAGCAAAGCTAACAATATTTATTTGATGCCAAGGAACTTGTGATCATACCATGTCACAACTTTATTTGCATTCCATACA
The DNA here is from genome assembly GCF_048544385.1 of Mastigoproctus giganteus. Taxonomy (NCBI): domain Eukaryota; kingdom Metazoa; phylum Arthropoda; class Arachnida; order Uropygi; family Thelyphonidae; genus Mastigoproctus; species Mastigoproctus giganteus. The sequence continues at coordinate 46,027,830 of NC_143585.1, forward strand.
TTTAATTATTTGTCGACGCCAATTGAAAAAGGTATCTAATTTTTTTGTCCAATGGGTGTAATAACAATGGCACATACTGAGAGAAATACATAAAACTTGCGGATTACTGAAAATCCCATATTTTTCAGATTCTACTCTACTTAAATATTTACTTAATTTGTTATGCTCTGTAACTCGAACTGAAAAGAACTATGTCATAGAAAATATTTAAATAATGTCAATATTTATTATTATTTCGAATTAAATATCTACTCGAACATAACTGGAAGCTGATTTAGAACAATTAAAGCAGAATACGTAAAAGTGTTAATTAAAAATAAAATTAGTTAAAACTACTATTCATCTTGTAATGAATTCAGGAATCGTAGTTTTCGAAGAGTTTCTGCCAATAAATTTGTTTGGTGCTGTGGTTGCATTAACTTCTACTTTTGATAATCGTTCGGATAGAACTGGAGTTGGAAAGACACTTATCAGCAGGCAACCATTCTCTACAGCCAAATTAGATTACTTCCATTTCCTCCCAGAATTCTACAAAGTCACTCAAGTTTGATATAGGTGTGGTCAAGCATTATCTTACTGTTCACAATGGATCTATAATCCAAAATAGGTTTTTGCTGATATGACAATACATAAATGAAACCAACAGCTATTTCTAATTTAGAAAAATGAACTATATATTTACACAAGTCAGGGGATCTTTATAATGAATTCTTGGAAACAAAAGAGTCGATCCAGCTAATACTAATATACAGTATATATGTTATCTTGCCTGTTTGCTACTAAATTATAACAAAATTAAGTTTAAGATTTCGACACTGATAAACAGCCAGATGGCAATCAGAAACAGATAGCTCTTTTAATTATTGGTAGGATATATTGAGAGGGTTTGCCCTTGAAAAAGTCCCTTTCAATGTATCTCTACACCAATAGTTAACTACATAATCATCATTGTATTATATATTTAATTACTAATTATATGTTTATTTCCAGGGTTTGGCCTTGTAGGCCTACTTGGGCTATTTTAGTCTTTATAAGTTATTTTGGCCTTATGGCCTACTGTAAGCTGTATACTGTTGTGTTCATATACATGTTCAGCATCTGTATAGTACTTATTGTGCTTTTACTATAATAATAACTAGATTACAGACTGACGTAATGTACAATCTGCTATTGATGGCATTAATCTAATCTGGCTAATAACTTTTATATTCATCCCTATTCATCCCTATACACACATATATATGTATGTGTGTGTCACAATTTTGACAGTAATCCTGATAGGGTTACTTTAATAGTAATCCAAAAATAACCCCAGGGGGCAAATCCAGGAGTGCACCAGTATAAGCAGGGGTGAAGGCATGGCGTCCATACAACACAAAGGAATGCAGCTCCTCTGCTTTGTACTAGAGCACAGCTCCAGCAACTCCCTGCTCTTCCATCATACAGTATGACTAATGCCTTTTGAGGTTATATTGGGCATCATGGCAAGATCCAATCTTCCTTACACTTCGACGGTACAGCTCTAAAACAGCGTTTACAGGCCGGCTAGATAGTCCACCAGACAGAACCAAATGGTAACAAATGTAGAAGGCATTTGATTAAAATGACGTATAATCTCTCTGTCTCTACTCTGACAGATAGTGATTGGAGGGAGTCCAAGTAGTGTGTATGTAGGTATTGTCGAGGCCACGTTATCTCAAGGAGCTCGGTATATTCTTGCCGTGTCTCTCTTCTTTAATGGAGCTGTAAGATGTAAGATCTTACAAATTTAAATAAGAATATTTGTTTTTGCTAAAAGTAAGGTTAAAGTTTAAAGAACGCTAGATTTAGTAATGGATAGTTTCAAGCGTGAGAATTAAGAATTGTAGCAAAGGGGTAAACAAGTAATTCAAATAATACGAGAGAGCAAACAGGAACAGCAGGACTAGGTAAAGGGGTGCCATTTGAGAACAGGCGTGTAGGGATTGCTTAAGGAAGAACAATAGGACATGAAACGGGATTATACGAAGCGCCTCCGTTGATTTATGACACCGTTAGAATCAAAACAGGAAATGAGTGGACGTCCAGTGTTCGCGTCAAATAAACCGGCTTCAGGCTGACTGAATTTTGAGTGTTCGGATACTTTTAGAGAGAAAGGTGTGAAACGAAAATGAGTGTTTTTGGAGGTTGCCGATGGACATGAAAGGGTCACACTGGCTGTGAGAAAAAAAATAAGAAAGTTCGAGAAAAGGGTTGGTTTGCATGCTAGGGAGAATTGCGTTAGCAAATGGAAAGGAAGGCAAATTTAAACAGAAAAAGAAGATTGGTTGGAGTCCTTGGGGGGGAGGGTGCCAAACTTGAGGGGAAGTGTAAAGTTCGGGGAGAGAAATATTGAGAGAGAAGAGCATTCTGTGTCTGACTTCTGCGTGGTGTGGTCAAAGGGGAAAAGGTCGTGAGTGCGGGTTGAAGTGGAGGTAGGCGAGTTTGATAATGTAGGCCCTTGTAAAGAGAATGAGCCAGGTATGTACACCTGTGAATATATCGTTTACACAAGAAGGTGCGTCATGTCAAGAGTGCCCCAGAAGTGAAAGCATGCCTGTCAGTCTCGAAGGAAAACCGGAGTGCCCAAGAAACTGAAGTAAGCCTGTCAGCCACGTAGGAAACCTGAACGCAAGGACATTGGAAGTAGCGGCGGTGTCAGAATGTAAGTCTGTTCCTTGTTTCTCTATTGAATCCTGAACTCAAGGACTCATAACCTAGGTCTGTAAGCAATTGGGTGATGGTCCTTGTAAAAGAAAGGAACATTCCTGTTGTTAATGGTTATGAATAAATGTAAGGGTGGCCCAGGAGTAATAAAATCAAAGTAATAATGTAAAGGAATTAGCAAAGAAATTATATTTATAAGGGTAGGTTAGATTAACCTATGTCATTAAATTAGGCCAAGTTCCAAACAAGGTAACATATCAGATGAGGTGCAAAGAAAGTAATAAGAGTAATGTGCCAAAGCTATTAAAGACAAGAAAGTTGCATATCGCAATTGGCTTGCATCCAAATCCACAGCTTCAATTTCTGTCTACACCAAGGTTTGCAACAATTGTAAAGTTAAATACGCAGTCCAAACAAAATTTTATTATTATTATTAGCCATATGGTGCAAGGAAGCCTGAGGTTTATGCTGCAAGAGAGGAACCACCAAGAAAGAGAAGAATGATGATATCCAGCTCAGGACCCTGGGTGTGCCAAGCCCATACTCACCAGATGTGAGCTTCTTCTACAGACTAAGAGTAGAAAACTTGCTTCTTGTCCAAACACTAGTCGAGCATTCTGGTTTCTTGTCAAAGCTATTTGCCACAACTTTTACCCATCTGTTAAAACCTTATGTTTCTATTGCTACCTCAGCTAGAGATAACGCTTACCTGATAGTATCCTACTTTCCTTCTAACTCATGTATTAACGATCTTGATAAACCACTTCTACCATTCCTAGTACACTCCATTCAATGACTCCTGTGGTTTTCCACCAAGACGAATTCAGAATAATTTTGAACAATCTTGATGCTGGGAAAGCTTCCGGGTCCTGCTGCCAGTTCTTCACTTGTTCTCAAAATCTGTGCTCCTGAGGTTAATCATGTTCTGTGTCACATTTTTAAGCTTTATTTTTTTTAATAGTGTTTACCCTTCTGCTTGTCAATTTGCTCATATCTGGCCCGTTCAAGTAACAAATCTCTCCGATTCAATTATCGTCCCATTGCACTTCCCTCTACTCTTTTTAAGTAATCGAGAAATCCATTAGCTGTAACTCCTCAAGTATCTTGAAACCTTTCATCTGATCAATGATTATCAATATGGATTCCATTAGAGTTGATTCCTTGATGTTATATTGGCTTACGTATGTTACCCATATATGGACAAATTCAATGGAAAATTTTAATGAAACTAAAGTAATAGATGGATAGCAGGATGGCTTCAGGGCAGAGGGTTGTGATAAATGGCTATTCCTCAGATTGGGTTGATGTAAGCAATGGGCTTCCCCAAGGAGCAGTATTAGGACCACTGTTGTTTTTAATTTTCATAAACGACATCGATGAAGGGATAGAGGGCATGATGTCTAAATTTGCAGATGATGTTAAAATTGGTAGAGTAGTTAATGATCACCGTCAAGCTGAGCTTCTTCAGAGAGACCTAGATAGACTTCAGGAATGGTCAGAAAAATGGCAGCTATGCTTTAATCCGATAAAGTGTAAGGTATTACAGCTGGGAAACAGGTGTAATACCTTAGTAATCCCAAAATAACTTATTCACTTGGTGGAGTAAACTAAACCCAGTACTGGAGGAAAGGGACTTGGGTGTTACGATACGGTCAGACATGAAATTCTCTGAGCATTGTAAACAGGTTGCAAGGAAGGCCCATGGTGCCCTATTGATGATCTATCGAACTTTTGCAAGTAGAGATAGGGACGTGATAATCCCATTATATCAGGCTTTTGTTAGACCACACTTGGAATACTGTGTTCAAGTATGGAGACCGCACCTAGAGAAAGACATCAAGCTTCTTGAAAGGGTGAAGACGGGTAACTCGCCTGGTGAGATCGGCAAAAGGGCATCCTTATGAAGAAAAACTTCGAATATGTGGGTTGCAGAGTTTGGAAACTAGACACCTTAGAGGAGATTTGATTGAGGTGTTTAAGGCTCTGAGAGGCATCAGCAAAATGAATGAGGACGTAATTTTCAAGATTATAAATGATGCTAGAACTAGGGGACATAAATTCAAGTTACAGGGGGGGGGAAATGTTTAGATTGGACTGCAGGAAGTTTTATTTTAGCCAGCAAGTTATAAATTACTGGAATAAGTTGCCTACATGGGTGGTAGAATTTCCCCAAACTGTCAGTCTAGAGACTGACAGTTTGGGGAAATTCAAAGGTCATCTGGATAGACCTTCGGGTGAGTAAAGCGCATAGGATGATAGGTTTAATTTCCTTTTCTTTTATTAATTATTATTATTTATTTATTATTATTATTATTATTTGGCTGGTGCAGCATAAGCCATAGGCTTTCTTGCACCATGCGGCCATTACTAATACTAATACTAATTACTGTTGATATTTCAAAGGCTTTGGATTGTATTTGGCATAAAGGCATTCTTCATAAGCTTCTAACTTATGGATTGCCGACTGTTTTCTGTAATTGAGTATCCAGTTTTCTCTCTGATCCCTCCCTGGTGGATATGGCAAACAGCTCTGTATCTTATAACTTCTTCACTAATGCTTGTATTCACCAAGATTTAATTCTTTCTCCCACTCTTTTCCTCTTCTATATTAATGACCTTCTTCCACTGAATGGAAATCCTATACATGGTTTTGCTGATGATAGCACATTGCATTCCATCTCCCAGTTTGAGAAACCTTGCCGTTTATTGTTCTTTTTTTGTTTTGTAGTGGGGTTTTAGGAGCATCAGCGACTAAGACCTTATTGAAGGTGTATACTATTTGTGAATTGCATGTGTTCTGTGGTGGATTTTCAGTTTGCTGGACGAAAAACTCGAGTTTCCGGAGAAAAAATCATGCTACTGTATCTGAGACCGAATGACTCAGCCGCATTGTGAAAAAGGCCTGTAAAAAAAGCTCACTTGTCTTCCCATGATCAGATCGACTGAGATGACAAAGCAAAGCTTACAATATTTATTTGATGCCAAGGAACTTGTGATCATACCATGTCACAACTTTATTTGCATGCCATACATTTACTTATTTGTCGACGCCAATTGCAAAAGTTATCTAATTTTTTTTGGCCAGTGGGTGTAATAACAATGGCATATACTTGGAGATTCCTGCAAACGTCAACCACTTAACTCGTGGTTGACGTTTCAGGAATGTCTGACGAGGAGTATCTTATCGTATTATCCTTTCGAGTATTCTCTGGTTATGTATAACGGACTTTCTGTGTATTACTTCTTGTTGACACTTCCATTTCATGATAACGTCCACTCTTAATGATGTTAGCTGTTGTACAAATTAACACTTTGGATGGGATCAGCAGTTTTACTAATGAACACGCTATCAATGTGACATTCAACAATAACCACTCTGGAAATTAGTCAGCTCAGCTCTACTTACCATGACAATAGCAACTAAGTTGTGCGTGGCTCATATTGCTTTCCTTATTCGGGAAGATCCAGAACTACGAAAACAGGGGTGTCTGGATACTCTTTGAGGGACAGTTCATACTCACAAGTTAATTCGTGTCCTCACGTCAACAACGAGACTCGAACTTGGGTCTTTTCCACCCAATGTGGGGAGGAAGGCGATTTTACTAACTGTGCTACCCGGGAGGGCACCTTTCCCTGTACAAACAGCTTCAACGCCTCGAATTTCCCCTACCAATCCTCTAAATGTTAATCTCCAGGTAATTCATTCTCCAGTGGTGTAAAGAAAATTTAATTTGAATTCTCTCATAATTTTGCAGAAAGGATTTTTCTGCTCTTATGCTGATTTTCGATGACACTCAGATTTTTAGACAGGAGCCCATATGATTACCCAGGCTTCAAATCTTTCTTGGCATAAGCACATAAAATACTGCCATATCTTAGAATGTACAAAATGTTAAAGTAGGCGTCGGCGTTCATGGTTCCCATACAGCCACCAAACTTTTCACTCCTTACTATGAGAAACAGCGCCACACCATAACTCCACCTATTGCGACCTTCTTCGTTGGTACGGTGCACTCGACCAGTAGAAGTTTTCTAGGCATCCTTCACACCCAGAGCCGCCCATTTCATTAGAATAGGGTGTGGTGAGATTCCTCACTCCATATAACTGATTTCCACTGTTCTACGGATCAATTATGGCGTTCGTTGCACCATACATAGCAAGATCGCCTAAGCTGGATATCATTCTTCTTTTTCTAGGTGATTCTCTCTCTCTCTCTCTCTCTCTCTCTCTCTCTCTCTCTCTCTCTCTGTGCGTATGTGTGTGTGTAATTCAGAATTTTTATTTTTTTTTGGCTGGTGCAGCATAAGCCTCAGGCTTCCTTGCATTGTATGGCTAATAATAATAATAATAATAATAATAACAGTTAGTGATATTTGGAGTATGCACTGCCACTCTCCCATGAAAATCGAGGCTGTGGAACCCAGGGCTCTCTTGCAAACCTCAAACCCTGACGTCTTAAACTCGTGGTTGACGTTTGCAGGAATGTCTGACGAGGAGTCTTATCGTATTATCCTTTCGGGTATCTTCTGGTTACGTATAACGGACTTTCTGTGTATTACTTCCTGTTGACGCTTCCATTTCATGATAACGTCCACTATTAATTATGTTAGCTGTTGTACAAATTAATACTTTAGATGGGATCAGCAGTTGTACTAATGAACACGCCATCAATGTGACATTCAACAATAACCACTCTGGAAATTAGTTAGCTCAGCTCTACTTACCATGACAATAGCAACTAAGTTGTGTGTGGCTCATACTGCCTTCCTTATCCGCCTCTGTAGCCAGGTGGGAAGGAGCAGCAGTGCATAGCACATGCTTCTTGATTAGACCGGGGTTCGAGCCTGTCACCACCAAATACGGAGGATGCGGAAAGGTCAGGGAATGACCACCGCATATTCCCGGAGCAATATGGCCTTAGTTGCTAATGCTCCTGAAAAAAAAAAAAAAAAAAAAAACCAAGCCTTCCTTATCCTGGAAAGTTCAGTGAACTCGAAAACAGGGGTGTCTGGTTACTCTTTGGATAGTCCATACTCACAGGTTAATTCGTGTTACCTTATATTGAGACATTAAAACCAATACGACTATTATTCAGCTTGTCTTGAAGTTTATTCATTCTCTATGCAAACGTCTACCTTCAGTTATAGCTGGAGGTCTCAGGTGCGAGTTTCATGCTTTTTTTTAAAATTTTACTATTATTTTTTATTGAAGATCTAGCCACTTAATTACGAGTATACTGTATAGCGAAAATTGCTATAAATTAATTTTTCGTTCTGAATTTTAAAATATGTTTTAATAACAGTGGTCATAAAACTATCGATTTTTAATCATGAGATTTATAAGCTTCATAGTGTAATTTATTTAGATAAATTATATCTTCGTAAATGCTTTCTTAAAAAAACAAAAGGACACAAACATAATATATTGAAAAAAAAAATATATAATAATCATTATAAATAAGTAATAAAATAAAGTAAGATAGTGACACATTACAAATTTATCTGATGACATTGAAAACTCTCAAAGGGAAACCAGTTTGAAAGTTTGAGACCAGAACAAATGAATCAGTTAAAAAAAAAAAAAAAACACCACTTCTTGTGTTATTATTTATTCTCACGGTAAGAATAGTCTCCTATAAAAATTCTTTAAGAATTCAAGTAAATTATCATCAACTTGAGATTTTTTTTTACCCTGTTTTGTAGTCATTAACTTTTTTATTCCATTCTCCTTTTTTTGCTAATCTAATTTCGGTGCCAAAGATTACTTTCATTAAATTATGAAGATTATTCATGGAATACAATGCTAACAATATTAGCTAAAAATGTGAAAAATATAAATATTAAAAATATAAAAAAGTAAATCCTTTGATTTTTTTTGTACTTCGCTTTAACCTTTTTTAAATATGGAAGTTTTCTGTAGTGAGCAAAGTAGAAATGTTTTTTGAATATTTCAGATTTAAATGTAAATGAAACAATACAGTGACCGAAATTCATACGGTCTGAGTATGCTTAATTTCTAAAACAAAATAATAAAAATGACAAAAAATAAAATAATAAAAATGACATAAAAAAAAAAAAAGAAATGAAAAATACTAAAGTTTTTAATTTTATAATTTTTCTTGTTCATTTATTTTTTTTTTCAAATTTTTATCCTTTAAAAAATGTACACCTAATTTCATACTGGAAATACAGTTACAAATAACTGGAGAATTTTAAACCGACTGCAAATCTTTGGGGAATTTTGAATTTACTGTCACTTCTCCAAAGTTTTTAGCTTTGCATTATTTTTAGAGTTAAATAAATATATTTCTTGCCTTTCATTAATTTATATATTCTGATATAAGTTTGAAATAAGAAATGTTATTAATCATTTCACTAGCTAAGGAAAAATTAGATAAATGGTTACTAAAGTCATTTACTCATCTCTAGCATCATTTATTAATTTTCAGAGAAGATATAAAATCAATAGTAGGAGAGAGTGACTGCAGCCTATTCATCACAGTGAAACGTCTTTCCACCATATCTCACTCTGCTGATAAAGATAGATATTTTTGGACTGCGCATTACTTTGCGAAATCATTATGCGACCTGTTCTGATATATATAAATAGGTTTCGCATCCCTGCAAAATTTCCTGCTTTAATGACTATGTGGCAATCTTTAAATTTAAACAAAAATTCTAATTCTAGCAGTTGGAAAACAAAAGTTAGTAGTTAGTTTTGCTGAGGAAATTGTTTACCAAAAGTTAATTGTTTAAATTAAGGCACGAGGCTTAAAATTCCTGAGTTACCCTGAGAGAGAGAGAGAGAGAGAGAGAGAGAGAGAGAGAGAGAGAGAGAGAGAGAGAGAAACGAAGGGAATCACCAAGAAAGAGAAGAATGATGATATTCCGCTCAGGACCGTGGGTGTACCAATCCCATACTCACCAAATGTGAGCCCCTGGGGTTAATAGAACAGTCATGGGAATAATTTCCCTAGATTTCGGCTCTCGTGGGTAGCACAGTTGGTAGAATCGTTGTCTTCCCTACACCCGGTGGAAAAGACCTAGTTCCGAGTATCGACAATATTCCTTAGTCGCTGTTGTTTCTAAAACCCTATTACTACTACTACCTAGATTTATTTTGATTCTGTGGTAGGTTTTCTTGTTTTGGAGATGAAAAAAAATCGCATTTTCTTCCTAAAAGACGAATTTTTTTGTACCATGCAACCGTTGTCCGAATGTTGGACGAGGGGTCAAATGGTCGCACGGGTCTTCCGGCGTGGCCCAAGGAATCTGCATCGAGCTTAAGGCCGGAAGGGACGCGAAAGTTAGAGGGCTTAGTGGTAAATTCATATGATGCAGTTAGGATTGAGAATGCATTTTTGAACAACTGCAGAAATACAGTACTTTGTTGCAGTTCTGAAAGCTGGAGCCCCGACTAGCATTGCCATTAGATTCGTTAGCTGAATAAGAGATTCTAAACAGCGCGTGAAGACAATTTCAGTGTTATAAAGGATAGAAAGAGTTTTTATAGTAGTGTAACGCATCGCGGATGCGAGAATTGTCCACTGTATATATTCTCAGAACAAACTATTGCACGTGTCACGACTTTAAAAAAAAAAGTCTGAGAACTGTACTATGCTACTGAAAAGATAAATAGATTTGTTGTAAGGTGCTGTGCTGAGGGGGTATTTGGCTTCCCACCAGTGAAGTGACCACGATTTTGGAAACGGCTGTCTACTGGGTAGTACTAAATTACAAATAATTAGCATCGGATTTTTCTTTTGAAAGTGATATTTGCAATGTAACACTGAGGTGATTCAAAAGTGTAATTTCCGCTATTTAAAATATTTCATTTATATAATTGTTTCAAACAATACAATACTGCTTCTGTAATACAGCATGTTGTCCAATAACTTATTACTTAAGTTTTTATTAGACTTTTGTCATTTAAAGCTTTAGCTGCTAATGGACATTTTATTAATCTATTCTTTTCATTTGACAAGTCAAGGAGTTTCCAGTATCCGCTACAGAACCGGAATATCATCCTTCTTATATTGAAGTATAATCATTGAAGTCAACATGAATGTCTTTCATGTTGACTTCAATGATTATACTTCAATATGAGAAGGATGTTATTCCGGTTCTGTGTTATTCCCAATCGCCAAAAATACAATGCAAATCTGTCTTCTTTCCAATTACAAGTATTTGAAGAATTCATACGAAAGTTGATTGATCACAAGTTTAACAAAACCATTGTGGTACAGGATGTGAATATGACAATCCTGAATCAACTACTGAAATCTTTATAGGGAAGAACACGAACAGAGTGGAGACAATGGATAAGTGTATGAAATTTTTGGAGAGTACTTTTAAATAAATGTTTCTTATTTAAAAAACTGATTTAATGTTTTAATTTAATCAAAAATTTTAAAAAAATAAGTTAAATCGAGCGAATGAGCGTTTTGGTGCTATGTGAACAATGTCCAAGAACATACATACTGTAAATTTAAGGTTTAGGAATAATGGCTGTGGACTGCAGAGACATTAATTTAGAATATAGCATTGGCTAAATAACTGGAAATCTTAAATAACCTTGTATAGTTTAACGATTAAACATCTTTCTCTTTAAAACAAAAACCATTCAGTGCCGTACACGACTCATTTAATTAGTAAAATGAGCTTGCTAATCGCACTAATACTGCATTTCTAGAAAATGAAAGGTGTTTTACTGAATGATATAAAACAAATATTTATATATCGTAGAAATTCGCAGAAAGAGCCATTCTGACATAAAAAAAGAAATCTAACAGTGCAGTTCACTGACATATTGACAGATTTATTTTACGAGATGGCACAAAGCCCAAAGATTTTTTTCTTTTTTTTCTTTTATTTAACCTCGATATCAGGTTCCTGTTAAAGTGTTCAGTCGTGGTTATGGCTTAAGTGATATTATAAGCTATAAAATGAAAATGCACGTTTATCTGACTGTAATAAATAGGAATCTTTGAAGCTATTTGCATACCAGCTGTCAACAAATGTCGATCAGAGGCATGCTTCTTTTGACATTATTCGCTTACCGCCTCTTCGTGCGACTGACAAATGCTTCGCAGACGATACTGGAGTTTAACCCACGTCACCCGCCTTGCACGTGCAGAAGGTTAAATGCGCGAATGTCAAAACTTTTAAAATGGACCATTATTTTCAGGAACTTTGAAGGCAACACTCTGTCAGTCATGAAATATTGTTATCATATCGGAGTTTTGTATCGACACTTCACATTAGTCACAGCATGCAAAACATCAGACATTCTTTTAAGGGCTTTTGACAACATCACACACTGTGTCATTTTACGGTGTATGGAATTTAAGAACGGCCATTTTTTAAAAAAATCGCCCCATTCACTCCCCCTTGTAAGGTGTTATGATGCATTACTGAAAATTTATTTCTGGAATCAGTATATGGATAAAGGAAAGCTCCGTATATTATTTTTATACTTATTACACACACACACACACACAGATAGTTAGGTTTATTGATAAGATAAATTTATTACTATGAATTGTAAGGGAGTCCGTTATACCCCATTTGTTCATTACAGTTTGCATACCGAAGGGGAGAAAATTTCCCTTTTTTATGTGGATGATAAAAGAAAGGAAGTGCTACACATTTGGAAGTTCAATTATAGAAACATATCTACCAGATAATTGTGCTTATAGTCTAATCAATTTAGACTTTGAATCCTACTTAGTTCATATTTTTAGCTTGAATTAACTAAATATTACCTTTAAATATTTAACTGTTTGGGGATGTTAGCATATATGCTTAAATTCCCGATTGTCTTCACCATGTCCGTCCGCATGTAATAACTTGACTCTTCGGTGGATGGATTTTCATTAAATTTTATATTTGGCTCATTTAGAAGTATTTGTCGAGCCATCACAAATTTTATTAAAATCGAAATCTGGCAATAATAATTTTTTTTTTTTTTTTCATACATATCACATAGGCATTAGCCATATACCGTACACTATCCCTGAATCACTGGGTATTATGTTGTCGTACGTTCTGTTTTCTGTTACCAGGGGTATATACCATTTTTACCGAATAGTAATACAAAGTTAATAGCTGAAAGGAAAAAAAAAATAGTAAGCAGCAGCTTAAGTACTGTATTTTCGATAGTGAAATTTCTAACAGTGCGTGACAGTCACTAAACCACCTGTCAAAACTGATGGAATGAGGATTAATCTTGTGTTCTGCATTATCCTTATTTATTTATGGCATGCAAGTTTATCTATGAAACAGGAAAACAAAAAATAAATTTAGTGTTATGTTATGCCGAAAGTTGAACTGTTACAGGTCTATGTTGTCACGATGTCTTATGGGACTGTGGCTATAAATTTATGGCTTCATGTTGACTTTGTAACAATAAAATGAAAAAATATAGTAGTAAAATAAACAGAACTGGACAAAGCAACTGCAGCATTCCATCTGATTGCCAGCCAGTCTCTGAACCCCCACAACAGAGACTCACTAACTGCAAATTCAACCACTGAACATCGACGTGCAAACTAGAACTGTCAATGGACTCCAACAAACCTAACAGGACAAGGACTCCCAAAGGAGTGGATCCCTGTCTTGAACACGACATTGAACTGAAACCACGAAACATGACCAACAAACCAATAAGACAGAGATGTGACCGTACACTAACTGGACCTGGGCGCCACAAGTATGACACCAGAACAGTACAGTCAAGAGATACACTGGATTAGACTGATAAAATTAACTCACCAGATCGGACTTACACTGGATTGGACTACCCGATATGACCCACTGGATTAGATTACCTTCCAACCCACCAGATTGGACTAGAAGAATCAGGACTACATGATATAAATTTAAATTTTCTGTTTATACTCCGGGACGACCAAACGGTCAGAAGAGTTCACAAGAAACAGCACCGTATTCAGCAGTCACAGGCTTGAACCTCGGTCACTCAAGGCATGTGTACTTATACACCCATGCACCTGACCATTAGGCTACGGCGGCCGTTTGACTTCCTCTTGCAGCTATGCTGCGAGATTGCGGCATTTCTTTCCACCAGGTGGTGGAAAGAAATGCCGCACGACACTACACGACACTACACCCCACAATATCCATACACTTTTAAATCTCTGGCCTTTACAGCGTATTGTAACACACCACAATGTATACTACGCGGAGATGGGGGAACCCCTGGTGCCGTTAGACCCTAAATACCTTACACAAGCCGCCCTTAGGAGATTATGTGCACCCTGCCATGTCGCATTTTTTCCAAGACAAAAACGATATCTTCCAACACGATAATGCGCCGTGCCTTTGGGCCCTCACTATCCACGAGTGGTTCGAGGAAGAATACAGTGAAGGTATCACTCATCTTGATTGGCCTCCAAATTCTCTTGACCTCAATCTAATTGAAAACCCGTGGGATGTTTTGGAACGGGAAGTGAGGCGTGTGGACACAATCGTCATCTATTCAGACAATGTGGAAAGCCTTGCAGGCAGCATGACTGCAGACCCCTACTGACGTCTTCAGACATCTAGCGGAGTCAATACCTAAGCAAATAGCTGTTCTTATTCCTGCGAACGGTGACCCAATACAGTATTAAGTAAGTGGTCATAATTGAGTGTATTTGTTTATTTTGATCTATTATTATTTTTTGTCCCTAAAAATCTGGCAAAATATTAAAAATCGATTATGGTACATCTGTACCATAATCGATTTTGGTGTCTACAGTTATGGTACATAATCTGTATCATAACTGTAGACACACTCAAATGAATAAGATTTTTATATAATAATCTACAAGAGTTGGGATTTCTTATAGAATTAAAATTTCATTTACTTCCAAAGGAATGGAGCCCTAATATACAAAATGAGGCCAACACGGTTCATAACCCGAAGTCCACCAATCACTAATATTGCTTTAGGTGTAGAAGCGTCATTAACACGTTTCTTTGAAGAAGTGGCGAACGCAATTCGCCTGAAAACCGCAGAAATTTTACATCATGCTCGCTTTGCTTCTTTCAATCTCAACTGTAAACAAATCTATGCCCTTAAAGCATTGAAGCAAGATTCATCCATCGTCATCCTTCCGACAGACAAAGGACGTCGAACATTCGTATTGAACCGTGAAGATTACGAGACGAAGGCCCTGCCCTGTCGCTCCTACAGGACACTTCTGTCTACCAATCCTTAACTGTTCCTCCCATCAAAGCCTTGGAACGATGAGAGTCGAAAGTAAACATCCTCATCAACAATTGGTTTAAGCAAGAGAAAATAACAGAATCCACACGTAGTCGCCTCCGTGTCTTTGGCTGCCAGATTCCGCAATTCTACGGGCTACCTAAAATCCACAAAGAAGGTGTACCGTTAATACCCATTGTCTCCTATTGTGGCTCACCAAATTATGAGTTGGCAAAGTTTGTCTCTAGACTCCTTTTTCCCCTAGTAGGCAAGACTGCCAACACCGTTTCCAACAGTGGTGAATTTATAAAACGGATCCTAGCCCTATCCATTTCAGAAGCTCAAATCATGGCATCATTTGATGTAGTGTCCCTTTTTACTTCCATCCCAGTCGAGCTTGCTATCACATGTGCCAAGAAACTCTTGGATAGCGACCAGACCCTTGGAAATAGGACCAAACTAACATCGGATGATATTTCTGCTCCCCCCACTAAATTGTTCAATATGTTCACCCCCGCATTTCAGTTCTGGATAGATCATACTTGCTCGCGGCATAAAATAACGTCTGTTGAAATTCTGAAACTTCTGGGTGTACTGTATCTCTCAAATGAAGAATAGCCTACTGTATCAACAAAAGATGCCATACACAGATATCAGATTATTTCTATACGTGTACACGAAACTTCCAATAACCAAAAATCGGTTGGTATGACGTCTTCAGATATAGGGAACCACTACCAAGTGATTTCTTAGAAGTTCCCAAGTGGTTCCTTGAACGTGTCTGCCAAGAATTGCTTGCTGACACGTTCAAGACTGACACTGATAATTGTTTTACTGGATATGAGGCAGTGACCTGCAGTTCACGAATGTTATGGTGTCGACTGCGTTCATTTTCTGAAGGCTTTGTGACCTGTGACAGTTAAGGTTTTCAAATTAGTGGTGAAGTGTTCCTCAAAGAAGAATGGGACAATGGCAAATGATGGGATAAAACCTTACAACATCACATTGCTATCTTCGATGCCTGCAGAGTCATTCGATGTAAAAAATACATTGAACACTCACCTCGTTCTGCTCAATGTCCGCCAGCCAAGGACCACATAGTCAATGCCTCTCACTTTGATGAATCTTTGCAGATGCTGTATTCTGTATTTATAACGGTATAACATGTTGTGTCTCATATCCGATGGATGTGAAAGCGGTCCAATTAATCGATGTACCCTTCAACAGCAGACAGCTGTAGTGGATATTGATGTCTTCCACCTCGGGATGAGCTGTCAGGCATCATCCGGATTCGTCATACTTCTTAACTAAAAAAAAAAAAAAAAAAGTTCTGTTCCGCCATAACCACGGTCAGCTTCAACCACTCGTGGAGAAAATTTATTCCAATAATTAACAACTAGTTATTTGAGAAGAATATCGTTAGTCGAGATAATCCAGACTGTGGTATTGCGACTGATAATAATGAATTAATACTATAATTAATAAATCGCCGTCCTTCCCACACTGGGTAGAAAAGACCTTAGTTCGAGTTCCGTTGATGATGGAAGGAACTTTAACGGGCCTTTTTCACAACGAGGCTAAGCTAGTTGGCTTTTTTTTTTTCCTCTCGGAAACTCGGGTTTTTCATCCAGCAAAGAGAAAATTGATCACAGAAAACAATTTATAGACAGTATATCGACGCTGGTGCTCCTAAAATCCTATTATAACAACAGCTGTAATTATTAATAAATAATAATAATTAAATCTATATAGATTAATTTTTTTGAAGACAGTTTCTGAAGTCTAAATCTCTTTTCACTTTCGTAATTTGAATTCATGGCCCCTATTCTGGAATCATTATAATAGTGAAAATACCTTCCTCTTTTTGGAACACTATATATTAATTTCAAGAAAGTAGGCTTAAATTTAAATATATTATGGAAATATGCACGTCTTATAAGATAAGTCATATTTTGGACAACAAATCAATTCAACACATGTTTATTTGTACGCGTTTAATTTTTGATATGTATTAATAAGTGTTTTACTTTCTTGCTGAGAGATGGCAGCACATATTGCCAAACAATATCTTTTGGAAATCTGTATTTCGTAAAAATTCCCATAATTCCTTGCTGTATCATCTTCCTTAAAATAGACCAAGATAAATAGCAGAATAAAAATATTAATTATAAAATATATTCTTACAGCTTAAGAACGTTTCCTTATACTGTAATTGAGACGTTTAATGTGAAGGGTATGTAAGTAACGAAGGTACAAATAAATTAACCGCTGTGATAGTTTTCGAATTATTTTAATTAAACCTAGACATAATGAGTCAAATAACTTCTTTGAATTTTCATTGGACACAATATCATAAGTAGACGCCTCAACCTAAATCTACCTCTAGTACTGAGTATATGTGTGTGAAGGAGTTAAGAGTAATTACATTTTTATTACGTTCGCTACCTCAGCCATTGTGTTATGCTTGACTTATTTTTAATACAGTTAATTTTGCGCAGAACATAGACGCAGAACCTTATTTCTTTTGAGTTTGCTGATAGAATTTGCAGCAATTAGTATTGTTAGGGGGAGCTCATTATTTTCTGGACGTCTTTATAAGCCACTGTTAATATCCAGGACTTTTCTCTGTGTTTGCCTCTTTAGAGAATCTGCTGATACTTTCTACATAGCATAGATTTGGATTATTATTTCTTCTTTAACAGCTTAAAGCTAAATATTTGCGTGCATCTAGAATTCATGTCTTTCAACTTGCTCTTTTATTGGGAATCTTCTTTTTTTTTTGTTCGGCGAGATATGCGAAACAATGCTGGATATTATCATTACAATGCTGAAATGATCACTGGGAATAAAGATCTGCTCTTTATTTTTGAACAGTGAAATGTTTCTAGGCAACTTTTCCATTAGTATCTTCCAGTGAACATTGGCCTTCTGTACTCAATTAAAACTAATAAATGGAACAGTGAAGTAGCATCCATCGATACGCTTTTCTATAATTACCTGTGTGACGTCATTCCAGGTGTCGCCAACAGTGGTCCGCAGGATTTACCGCGTGCCAGATGCTGTAGCACATGACGCAAACACTGTTCATCTTACTGGCTAATAGTTTTACTATTAATCATGTCAAACAAACGGTCTCTGTCGAGATAGAGACGAAAGCTGACAGAACGAGTTCTGTTGTTATATATGTAGTGTGAAAAGAGAGAGCTGTGGCTGATAAAAGAAAAAAAAAAAAATAATAAAAATAATAAATATTGCTTCGTGTATAAATATGCAAATGTGTGTATGCTTGCGCATAATCGTGTCATACATGCGAATTACAAAATACAAAAATCTGTGATCTGACAACAATGGCTTATAAGCCCTGATTATGCGATGGGGAGGATGCCCAGTTGGACAATGAACATGGAGCGGGGCTACAAGGAAAACCATATCTCTATCTTCGCTCTACTCAAGGTCGTCTTGGAACATACAATATGCCTTCACCTCTGTTGAAGGTTTTTGCAGAAGTATGGACTATGCACTGAAAGGTTGGTTTTATACACAAAATGAGTTGCTCTTCTGACATTACGATATATTACATGTATTGTAATGTATATACAGCTTCAACAAAGCAAATGCTTGGAAATAAAGTGATTACATAGGCTACCACCCTCCAGTCAGGGTTTGTTTGGGCATTTACTACAATGGACTTATAGAGCTACATTTTTGTGAAAAATAAGCCGCAAAGCCACCTTGCCAAAAACGACATGATTTGTAGGACAGGAACGAATAGGAACAGCTTTTCAATATGATTCCTGTTACAGATTGTAGTCACAGTTACTTCTCGTATATAGGAGGTTTTTTTGGCCATTTTCGTACCTTGGCCGAGTTAGCCGGTGTCAAACAACCTTCGTAAAGGAAGTGAGAGTGATCACAGAATATTTATAGAGTGTTTCATAAGAATCAAATTGTTTACAGTTGCATAATGGGCTTGATTGTCATGGCAGCAGTGTTGGAATTTCTCGACCACTTTAATCATCAATAAACATATGTCTGAATGAAACGATGTACTGTACTTCACTAGATGCTTTACCAGATTATACTTTTGTTCATAAGGTAAAAAACTTACATTATGTACGAGCACTGTTCAATTAAACGTATTTAACGCTTTTAAAAATTATTTGAAAAATTTCAAATAAAGTCAACAACTTTAGTATTTAGATATGTTAAAAATTTAACATATTTAAAATTATTTAAATAAATTTAAAAAATAAATATAATAAAATATATTTAAAACGCTTTTAAAAATTATTTGAAAAATTTCAAATAAAGTCAACGACTTTAGCATTTAGATACGTAACAGATTTCTTCACTATCTAACCAGGATATACATAAATTACTTGTGCACTTTAAAACTGCAATAACTTAAGTTACATACAAGGTAAAAAAACTGTAAAATGCATTTACTTGGACAGCGATTTTTGAGTAGCACTCTTCACCATACACAGCCAACATTATGACAGGAATTTCTTATGGTTGGTACCTTTCAGCAGTTGAAAATTTAATCAACATACACCGATCAGTTTTGGACACACCGCCTCTTTGAAATGCCATTGAAAAATTTACACGCACACCACAGTAACAAAGAGCTAACGAAATGAAATGGGTCTCGCTGTGAACTCGCATACTGATGTGTGTTTAAGTGTCTGTTTCTCCCTCCCATCGTCCTGTTGAGAACTGTCGCTCGTCCAACTTATTTTAATTGAACAATCCGCGTCCATTTACGAGAGAGAGAAGACTAAGAATATTGGGAAACTATAAAATTAAAGAAGAATGAAAGAGAGGGGATGAAATGAAAAAAGAAAATTCAGAGAAAAGGAGTGAATTTTCATCACCCATCAATCAATGGTTTTCGTGTTACTGAGTGTAATAATATTTGACAGACTGATCTTAGCTGGCTCATGCAGCTAGTTTGTTATTAAAAAAAAAATATATATCAAATGAGAATGCGTTTTTATGAGCTGACAATTTATCAACTCTCCTTGGGGGAAGAATCTCATTTAACACCCTCCGTATTAGTGGATGCCTTAATTTTTAATGCTTTTATTAAGGGATTTTAATACCACCGTTTGACGCTTTTTTAAAGTCATTATTTTTTGACCTTTTCGTACATTTCTTTCACCGGAGTTTAAACTGCTGATAGAATATCACCCCACACAGTTCCGCCTTCTTGAAATTTCTCGTATATTAAACGAACAGCGCCACGATCGGAGATCCAATTCAAGCAACAGAGTACAACGCTGTTGTGATATCGAAGCACCCACAATGCCCATATGCGCTCAATGCTTAATGCCTTTTTAAATTCTTTGAGAGATCCGAAGTGGGGGAGGGGGGAGGAGTTATTGTAGCCGATGTGGTGTCCTGGTGATAAAGCGCTATTGCCTGGAATTGCGCAGCATCTTGTACCCATCGATTAATCTTCATTGGGAAGTAAATTGTAAGGAAGTTCCCTACAGTCAACAAGATGAGTAATGATCGAATAAAGTCAATAGCGAAAGATGAATGATTATCAAGATCGTTACTAAAATAGTAATTATCATTGGCGAGCGATATTTGCTGTAAGCCAATCATGATTTCAAATCATGTTTTGTCTGATTTACGAGCCTTTTTTTAATTTAGTTCAAGGGTGTTTATTATTTCCACTGCCATCAGTAATACGTCAATTATTTGTTTGTAGTTTACCGTGTAAGAGCAGAAAAATATTTCAATACACCAAATATATTTCAATATGCCATACTATATACGAAATCCTACTAAATTTTCCTACCAAAAACATTGGTGAATAAAATTAATGAAGATTCTTTAATACGATGGCTGTTTGAAAAGTAAGGTTATAGATGATTTTTCGAAGGAAGCCGTTACTTCCCCTGTACTGAAACGTTTTACGAATAAAGTTTATTTTCCTTGTTCCATGTCTTTGCATACTTTGTTGATGTTAAGCCACCGTGTCTATAGTATTTGAAACCTGGACAAAACGAGAGCATCTATCCGGTTTCTGATGCTAAAAGATCTAATTTCGGAGAAATGTATCTGCAACTGTTAGTTTTGTATGGTCCAATGGTATAACCAAAAACAAGCCTACTTTTGGTGCAGTCAGTTCAAACAAGGCCGAATATTCCACACTGCTCTGTACACGATAGTGACTATGGGGTTAAGGATGGAAGGTGCTTGCTCGTTCATCACGCTTGCCCCTTCTAATTTTCTTCTATTCGAGTCTTTGAAAATCATCTGGTAGAGATCAGATTCGGTGATGACGATAAAGTTAACAGAGCGTTGAAACCTGGTTGAATGGAAATGTGTCCGAATTTTACGAAAGTGGTATGAATGAACTCATTAAGCGGTTGGACAATTGCCCAAATGTCGAAAAGTAGTGCACTAATATGCCTCTATATTTAGCTGTCACTTCATCGTTCTGATTAAGCGTTTTTCCACAAAAAAAAATCTGTTACTTTACTTTTTAAACAGCCCTCCTGTTTTCGTAGAGCACTATAATTCAAATTTCTGTATATTGGCCACAGGGCGTATATGAATTACAATTTTCTTACAAGACGTTTTAACTAGTTTGTATATATATATTAAATAATAAAAAAAATTAAAATTGTTTTTCCCTTTTTCCTTAAATAGTTATTTGTGTAATTCTTCGATTTAATTCTATGAACTCTAATAAATTTATATTTTATACTCTAGATATATATAATTTAAAATCGATAATCCGAAATACTTTTGGCCCCAATTGTTTCGAAGAACCGGTGCTCTATTGTACTTGTATAAGTAAAGTTAACATATCGTAATACTATGAGTAAGATTTAGGCGCTGTTTAAGGCAAGATGGAAAAGAACGTATAGGAAACAAGTAATTTATTTGGTGCGTCATCATTGTTATGGTAACAGTAGTTAGGGTACAACAGCTGGTACGGCGCTGACGAACGTCAAGGAGAGAAGTGAACATGTTGAAGAGATCATAAAAAGAGTTACAGTATCAATAAAACGTAACGAGTTTCCCAAAAAATTAGCCAAGAGGATGGGGTCGACATCGAAAATCCAAGTTCAGTCATTTGGGAGCAAAGTGCTGCAATGGGACTCAGTCATCATTAACTTATCTATTTTGGAATACCCACTTGACTCTGTTTATGTCGGTTTTATGAACTTGGGCGATTCCATAGTGAATTCAATCCCTGGATGAATGGTGAAAACAGATTTTATCGAGAATATAATTCGGTGATTGGAATATGGCCCATTTAGATGACGTCCATCAAAAATTGGACAATTGCTGCTTTTCCCTTTTTTTTTTTTATAGATGAAAAGGTAGAGTTTTCTTCTAGAAAACTATCATCTAGCGAAATGGAAGGCGTTGTAATTCTTCACATGAAATAATTTACGAAGTATTAACTCAATAAGTAGAAAACTCGAGACAATGTCGCTACAAAAAATAGACAGAATAAAAATGCTGATGAGATGCGCCTCGTGACTGTGGTTGCCCATCAATCCACAAAGTTCCCGAACGCCCAATGACTCGGGGAGTTTAAATTACGTGCATCAGCAGCTAGTCTTTAATACCAGCACGTTGCAATTATGTCCTCTGATCAGCAAGATGGCGCTAGCGTATCAAGCAACAGACCAATTACTCCAGCAGACCCGCTGGCTGCCTATAAAGGCATCAAAAAGAGTGTAGACAGCATCGTGCTAGCCCACTAGGCGACGCGTGCGAGACAGTAGTTTGTGGATGAATGGTGATGTTGGTTAATTATTTTAAATCCACAGTTCTCGCCCTCTGGGAAACAGCCGTCTGGGAACGCTAAATTGAAACGACATGGCGAAAACCGACATGAAGTCCCAGGAGACACCAAATTCTCAGAGGGAGTGAAATTTAAAGAG
This sequence comes from Mastigoproctus giganteus, assembly GCF_048544385.1. NCBI lineage: Eukaryota > Metazoa > Arthropoda > Arachnida > Uropygi > Thelyphonidae > Mastigoproctus > Mastigoproctus giganteus. The sequence continues at coordinate 46,050,636 of NC_143585.1, forward strand.
AAATTGAAAGAAAAATAAGAAAAAAGCAACCCTCTGTTGAGCCGTCTATTTAAAGTATATTATGGATTGTGGTTCGTGCACCGCAAGGCACCTTTCAAAATTTAAGTGAAACCAAATATTTAGCAGAGTCCAAAGGAAGATTACGCCCTTTATACATACAAAGACTGCGACTTGATCACAATGAAGCCCTTATTCCCCTGTCACTCTGATTTCTCGTGGGATATCCTCCCGCGAATGCATTTTGCTGAAAGCCCAGATACTACCACGTGCTGCTTTGTAATGTCATACAGATGGGAGCAGTAAAAGGGTTTTAGGAAAGAATATTTTTATTGTGTTACGTGATGTTACCTATTTGTACTCCACTGCTATTAAGTGTATGTTGAGAGAGAGAGAGAGAGAGAGAGAGAGAGAGCGCGCATACTGAGGTACCCAGTCTCTGTATATCTTGCCTGTAAATGGCGTTTTAAAATGGCTTTAACTGTTTGCAGGATGAAACTACGCAGTAGTCTTTGTGAGTTCCTCAACTTTTGTGCTAACACTATCCGTTAGCATGGATGTTCAGAAAGGGCCCACAGATGGCAACTCCTTCGTCTTGTGTGCAGTAAAGCGAATAAAAGCACGCAGTTATTCATTAGATTTTTGGAGCCAAAGGCTCGATCCTGACAAAAATTCACGAAGTACTTATTATTATTAAATCCGTTTATTATTATAGCAAGTGATTGCTTTCACCCCTTTTACACAGCCGACCGGCTAGAAGGGTGTACAAAAATGCAAGAATGGCAATTTTTACAATGCAATATTTACAAAACATGTTTACACAATGTAATTATCGACAACATTAGAAGAGGAAATAATTCCCAGTATCCTAAAAAAAGTAGATGTCCAACAGTTGTTTTATATTTTGGTCATTCCTTCCTATTTATAAAGTTCAAGTTCCTAGCTTTTTTCTAGTTCAAGCTTCTTCTTCATATTTCTATAGTTCAAGCAAGCTGTAAGCTTCAGAGACGGGAATAACGTGACGACGGTCGAATATGTGCGGAAATGGAGTTGGTTCTTTCAAAGCGGCCGAACAAATGTAGCTTATGAAGAAGGAAATGGCTGTCTTTGAACATTTGAAGTTCTGCTCAGTCCTCTCTCGGATCTTGCCTCATATATGTCCCGCAGGTCAGAAGTTGTGTCCTACTGTCCCTTGCAATCATGGTAGACTTCGCTGGGGCCTTTGATCGACTATGGTGGCCCAGTGTTCTTCGGAGGCTTCGGCAAACAAATGTTTCCAACAATCTATACAACAGTTTAAGGTCATATTTAACTGGTAGAAAAGTCCAAGTTACCAACAGATTCCAGACAGTGACTAGGTACATCGATCGAGGCTGTCCGCAGGGCTCTGTGCTTGGCCCTTTCCTCTGGTCTATTGTCCTGGATGAGTTCCTGGGCATGGACCTGGGAGGTGTTGAGTCCTTGGCCTTTGCGGATGATCTTGTCCTTTTGGTATGTGCTAACACCAGGACGAACCTGGAGAAAATGGCAAATGGAGCACTGGCAAAACTTCAGAACTGGGCAGCCCTGCACAACCTTACCATTTCAGGAGAGAAAACAAAGTCCATACTCCTTAAAGGCAGGCTACAAATCACAAGACCACCTACAATAAAATTAAACTTTATGCCCATACGGCTGCACACTGAAGTCAAGCTCCTAGGTATCTTCTTAGACTCGGGGCTTACCTTCCACCACCACCTAAAGTATCTAGCCAACAAAATTCAAAGGTACAGTGCCATGATAAGGCGAGTCAGCAGGGCAGACTGGGGGCTGAAGCACAAAGCTCTTACTCTGATATACCAAGCGGCATACGTGCCGATTGTGTGTTATGGTGCCTCTATCTGGTACCGAAAAGCAATCCTAGCAAGAAATAAACGTAAGCTGGATTCAATCCAGAGATTCATGCTTCTTTCAATTTGCAGGGCGTGCCGCACCGTCAACACCCCTGCTCTGCAGGTATTAACTGGATGTCAGCCACTATACTTAGAAGTGGTTAAAAGAGGGCTTTTTTATCACTTAAGGAAGGGAATTCCAACCCAACTGCTAAATTTTCAACTTGACACCACAAATGGCATCAGGCAGGAAAGACAACGGATAACCCAACATCTACAAGAGATATGGCAACATGACTGGGACACTACAACAAAAGGGGCCATCACAAAACGATTCCTTCCATCCATAAGCTCAACTCACCCAGAACCTCCACCCTGGTTTTCGCCTGGCCTCCATGTGACCTTTATCATCACCGGCCATGGATCCTTCCAACAAAAACTGACCGCCATGGGAATCGAGAATGATCCACGTTGCCACTGCGGCGAAGAGGAGTCCTGGGGGCACCTCATGTATGAGTGCCCCAGCTACGACAACATTAGGCTTAAATTCCTCACCACGATACAGAGAAACCCTCGTAATCAAGAATCCACTCTGCTACTCGAGGAACATACCTATAAGGCATTAACCACCTACGCGCAGGAAACATTTGCTCTTAGGCGAGCTAAGATTGCAGAACTCAGAGCCCAAGAACTAAACCGGACCGGCGTGGGATAACTCTCTATTCCCCCGGAAAACGCAGACATAATCATGCAAACCCTAATAGGGTAGGATCTATTGCAGGCACCATCCAAGGTGCGGGATGCTGGCACTCCTTGGAGTGCGGGATTTAAGTCATCGCAAACCCGAAATGGGTAGGATATACTGCTGGCACCGATCTAGGTGCGGGATTGCTGGCACTGACCTCAGTGCGGGATCTACAGGCACTATGTCATTGACAATTACACAGGGGCACCTGTCCCCTGTGACTTTTTAAACCCACACTCTTTCCTATACTTCGCCCAATTAGGGTGGATTTATTCTCCACTGTCAACCCACCCAAATTCATTCCCCCTCAAATCCTCTATGCCCCTCTCTCTCTCCCTTTTTTTTTTTTTTTAATCTATTACTTGTTTACTTATTTCTATTAATTTATTTTTATTTTATATATATATATATATATATATATTTTTTTTTTTTTTATTTTTTTATTATTATTATATATATATTTTTCTTTCTTTTTTTTTTTTTTATTTAATTATTTATTTATTATTTTTTTTTAATTTTTATTTTATTTTATTTTTTTATTTATTTTTATTATTATTTTTTTTTTTTTTTGGTCTCTGTCAGGAAGCTCAGGCAACCCTGGCGGAGGCCAGCCAGAGTATAATGGGCAGCCTGGCTCACCTCCCAGTGGTGGTGGCGGGCAACGTGGGGTTCCCTTAGGGGCCTTGCGGCTAAGCAGCCAGAGACAGAACAACAGAACACAGCACAACTCTGTCACAAACCAGACACCACACTTTTTCTGGCTTTTACAGAGATTCTGTAAATTCTTCACAGAGTACTATGGTGCAGATGTGGGAAACCACCGGTGGCGCCTTCCACAAAACACTATGCCACTATGCCACTATGTCTGTGCTTTAGGCAGTAGGACACAACTGCCTTTTGAGTAGGGCCCGGTAGGACCCAGGAATCTGCACACATCGTGTTCTGTTCGGAGTAGTAAAGCAGTTTGTTGGTAATAGGTACTTCTTTTTTTTTTTTTTTTTTGATACACCCTCGCGTGCGAGCCAGGATATCCACTTTCTTTACGGAGTCGGATAGTTGTTTTATAAATGACAAATGCTTGGTTCTATTTTTATTTGCATTTAAAAACATATTCCCTTTTTTGCTTATGAGTACCAGAGTTCTTCAAATTAAAGGAACCATTCGAGCGTCCTCACAATCTGTTACAGCACGCAAATCAGCCGATTTTTGAAATTCAATATTCGCATTTACAGCAGGGATTTCAAGATAGCAGTCATTGAGAAATCAAAGACAGCGTTTTGAAGAGCAACAGGGGCAATGGAAGAAGGGCAAGGCCAAACCGAAGTGGCTATGTTATTGGATGCGATTCAGAGCGCTATGAGTAGACTCTGGAACTGGCAAAAACCACAAGCTGCCCTCTTAAGGACCACTCAGGCCATCTTCGTGTCATTCCCACATAGGATGAGCATATCTGGACTTAACTGCAGTGCATCGTGGAGGTTGCCGACTCTACGGGAGGGCTCATAGCCATGCATACTGTCTACAGAAGGCGTTAGAAGAGGTAAAGGTCTTGATATACGACGGCCAGCGGGGTGTGTTATCTGAACCCATCCCCCCTTTACAGAAAAGAGCCCGTCTGAATTGGTACCGATAACGTGCTGACTGGACGGAGGAGGAATGGGCCATGGCGTTCTTCACTGAAGAGTTGTAAGTGGAGATAAAATCTTAAATCAAATTCTATAACACTGAGTTCTCTAACATTGCAGAAAGAAACACTGTGGAGGTAGAGGGTTAATGGTGTGGACTAAAATGATATCAATGACTTACGGATCTCTATGCGTTTCTGCAAGTAATTCACCAATATAATTCACGACTATAGGGTATAATGTGATCCTTGATCCTTATACCTCCAGCACTAATTAAAGGTCTCATTTTGGGCACGAGAAGCCAATTATGGCCACTAATTTTGTTCACGAGTGACCATAACTACTCATGAACAAAACCAGTGGCCAAACTCATGAACCTCTTTTCTATAAATGTGTAATTTTATATCAAGATTTGTCCAGTCTTTGTGCACTATTAAAATAAATATCCTACGAACCTTTCGTCAAAATCTAATAAAAGATTTCCGATTTATTTACATTTTTATGTTTGTTCCTAAAGTTTTGTCCACTAGTGTATACCATTAAGTAATTTATCTTTTATTTCATCAAGATCATCGTTCTCTGAATATTTTAGTGATTATTACCAACTGGGGGATAAGGTACTTGAAAAATCGCCAAGTGTAGGTAAATGCTTGGAACCTTTCTGCCACATGAAATTATATTTGATATCCTTTCTTGCTGAGAGTAAACTGATTGTTATAAATGTAACCTTATGCCCCTAGAACTAATAAAAACAAAGTTTATTTGTCTCAATATGTTGTATGCTGTATATAGTTTATGTAAATTTCAAGTAAAATAAAATAAATTGCAAACATGCACATCACATACACAATAATTCTACAAGTACATTCACTTAGCCACCTGACATCTGAAAGATACTCCATGGTATAACAGCCTCAATGTGTTTCTAGAACTCTCAGAAGTGTTGTAAGCTACCAGATGAATTTGTCCTCGTAGATTTGTATGCCACATGACTCCCATATTCATTTTCATTTGCCAAAATAGACACAAATCACACAATTCTTGTTGGTCTCGGACCGCTCCTATGCTCCTTACTATTGACAATAAATCTGGTATCACTTGCTTACGTCTTCTCTCTCACATACACACTTCGAGCATCCATATTCCCTATAGACATCATTTAACAATGCCACTTTACCCAAATTGCTCCCTATCGATATCAAAGGATCCTGCGCGTGCATTGAAATGAGGTCAAATCAATTTATAGAATCCTTCCCATCTTTCCAAGTATAGTCTAGTCGGGGAATGACCTTATTGAGTATTTGCTAATGGGAAGAAAAGGAAGGAAGGAAGGAAAGCCAGAGAGAGAGAGAGAGAGAGAGAGAGAGAGAGAGAGAGAGAGAGAGAGAGAGAGAGAGAGACTCCAATTTCCATGACAATAGAAGACTAGATGAAATTTGCACTCCGTGGAAATTGAGCAATATATTACAGAACGAGAGAAGTCACATATGAATAGAGAATAGTTGCATCCATTTGAAGTTCGCTTTGTGCAGTTTTATACGATAATGATGAAGGACTGGGCATCCGTGCACATCCTAAGAGGGATAATTCAGATTTCGCTCAGAACTGGGACCAGCAACAATAGACAATTTATTTATAATCATAGGAAAGTGAAGCCCATTCACAATGCCACTTTTGTGAAGCGTACAGTCGTAGTACAAACTGTTCGCGAAAGATGGCGGTAGCAGTCACTTTTCAGTCATTCACCGAAACAAAAGCGTTGACAGTATAAACAAACTGGACGCTCTGGTTTGTCGTGTGGAAGGAATGTCGCTTCCTCTATCCGTTAATGAGTGCCTCGCAGCCGACAACCACTTATCATTACACTGGGGAGGAGATGGGGTTGTCGCAGGCTGGGGTCAAGTCGAGAGCTTACAAAAGGGCACGTGCTAGTATTGTCCTCTGTGACTCATGGCGTCTGACGGCTCATGCTGCCCCTACACTGCAACCGTATTGCATCATCACACAGAGGAAGCGATGTCCGTGTGAATGGCTTTTGTAATCAGCTCCGAAAACGCAATGGTCGTTCTTTCTGCCACCCCCGAGGCAGATTTTCTGGATGCTCGATTCAGAAACTGTTGTTGAAGAGTTTCAAGTGGACTTTTATTAAACATGGAACGAACGAGTTTAATGATGTTGAAAGCCCTGAGTTTCCTAGTTAAAAAAAAAAAAAATGCCCAAATAACGTTTTCCTGGATGAGCAACATTCTCAGATCCATTTAACCCTAAAAGGATAGGGGGAAAGTGTTCTGCGCACGCTCAGAATGATGAAAAGAGCGTAGTGTTTAAGTTATCTAGCGAGGACATCGCGTGATTCCAATCTATCAAAGCCACCCACGTGAAAACCACTGTTAGCCTAAAGTATTTTGGTTTTGGTTTTAAATATAAAAAACAAAGAGGATTTTTTAATGGGTCCTTGCTTTGTTCCGTTATGGCAATGAACAAATCGAAAAATAACTTCCAGAAGCCCAGAATCAAGGCCATGCTGCAGTCTACGTATAAAATAGTAAATATTGATGGAAAAGGTAATATATAAAGGGCACAAAGGTGCAAACAAAAAACTATCAGTTTAAAAAACTAGAACGACATATATGATGAGAAAAGAAATGTTTGAACCATAATATTTGTTTACCTTGTTTGGCAGAGAAAAAACTGGTAGAGGAAACTTTTAGAGAAGTTTAAATTATGTTTCACCAGTTTCTTGAAAGATATTTACTATCGAATAAAGGGAGAGGTTTGTTTTATTGCTTCACGTTTGTGGGGGTTTTAATGATTAAACAATCTATCTCTATTTATCCCTGGCTGGGTCGCCAATTGTGGGGGTGGCGTTTTTATCTTATATATATTTTTATTAATTTCTATTTTTTTGTTTATATTATTATTTGTATTTATTCTTAAAATTCCCCACTTGCATCTGACTTGTTATCTCACAGAAGAATTCCGGTTCTGTGGGAGTTCCTATATTAGTGCACTCCTCCTTTGGGTTTTGCTGTGTGTTCAGAAATGACCAAACTCCATTTTCATTAAGTGAAATACAATCAGTTTATTATACATACTTACAAATAAAAGATAAGACAAATCATTACACATTATTCACTTCATATATAGGTACAGGGCATGGACCACATTCCTGGTCGTTAGGCTCTCCCATCCATCATCTTCTTCTTACTATAGGCCCACTAACATCTCGTACAATCAGTTTAATTTAACTCTTTCTTAATTACAATTGACCTTTATTATTTATTTATTTATATCTTCCTTTTCCATACCTATCTAGCATAATCCTACATTCTTCTTCATGGTTGAAACAATTCTTCTTCTGGAATTATGTCCACTCTACAAACTATTCTATTCTATTCTATTCTCTCCCCAGTACTTTAAAGTTACATGTAAATGAAATATACATGGGATTATTTATTTCTTCATTCCCTCAAGTAAACTCCAGCATTTAGCGACTAATTTCTCTACTTCAGTAACATTATATAAATAACATACATCTGTACCTGCTCTATAGGCTAACCCGTCCAAAATTATTACTTTTACTCCATTGATTAATCAGTAAATAAATCATAACTGTAAACCATCCTTCATTAACTATTTCTATGATATTTCCTTACTTATCTATACCTTAACTTAACTCTTAACTGTATGCTTCCCTAAATCTCCCTTAATATTTATCTATCTTCCCTGCAGTCCTTTGCAATTACATAGAGGTAACTTCGTTGTTTAACCACTTACTTCTGGGGATTTGGATCTTACCGCTAATACAACGTGTGGCCTGTGTCTTTCTGCTCTGCATCGGGTCCTCCATTGGTTTGGGAACGTTCATCTGGAATGCTAAACTCTGACAGGGACACTTTTCGCTTTGCCGATCATACTGGTCTCGTATCCTTCTTTGCTGTGCCGGATCATTCAGTAGGGGCCGCTTCCCATCGCTTTATTTCCACAGGACGGTACGGTGTTCTTCTCGCTGTCCTCCTTTCAAATATATCTCTCGGTGGACGCTTTCGGACTTCTATGTTTCATCTCGAGAAAGTTCCCCTTTCTGTAATTCATCTACACTTTATTAAAACTATCAGAATTTAGTGAACTCACCATAACTGGTTCTATTGGTGGATCGCTTCCGGGGACTGTTTCCTGGGCCTATCTTTCCAAAAAATCACTCTCGAAGAAAACTTTTTCATCTTCCGAAAAACTTTATTATCTCCAAAAAACTTTATCACATCTCGAAAAATCATCTCCGAAAAACTTCATCACATATCTAAAACATCTTATCACCCCTTTTTCTTTTGCGCGCGCTCTTCCCCTTTTATTTTCCAAAATTTAGTAACGCCCCTCCTTTCCTCAACCAATCACTTCTATCTGACCATCATCGTCCCCTTCCGGTGTAGAGAGAACTTCCGTTTCTATAGAATTCTCGAATATTCTGGAAAAGACCAGAATTTCGGAGCTCAGACTCCATCCGGAAAACATCTGCGTCCATTTTCTTGATTCGTCTCGCATTATTATAAAATGACCACACCTGCTCTGTTTGCAGTAAACAAGAACGCCCCCCGCTGGTACCCCTATTGTTTCGCCTTGCTATCTTCGCTTGCTGTTTCCGGTGTGGGCACTGATTCAAAACTCTTTCTAATGTTTATTTCCACGGTATATCTGCCTTTACATTAACTTTAACCTTCTCTTAAATTAATTCCATTAGCGCGAGACCCATTATCTTAAACACTATTTGTGATTTTAAGTGTTTTCTTTTGTGGTTTACAATATCACTATCTAGCGTTCTTTCTTAAACTATATTTAAATTTAACTTGTAAGACTTCGTGTCTTACACGTTGATTGGTATGCCACTTTGAATTCCAGATGTTTTAGACCTATTCATTCTGCTATGACACTGTTTTCATACTAGAAATTGTAATCACTGGACAGCTGGTCATTATAATAAAGACCACCATTCTCGATTAAAAATACATTACTTTTAAAAAATACTAGTAGTACAAAAGAAAACTACAAAGATACGGTTACATTGTTTCACACATGTTTCATTATTTGGAAAGGAGGACTCCATTATGGACCTTGAATCTTTACTTGGGCCTCTGTTTCCGACTCATAGCCATACATCCACGATTCTCCAGTAACGATGGAAGAAACAAGACGTTGACCTTTCTCAACGTCTTGCTGTGGGCCAGCAGCAAGAAATTGAGGAAGCTCCCGACATTTGAGAAATCGCCGGTCTCTGTGACCATCAGTGAGGATGCGAGGCAAACTTAGCTGAAACGCGTTGCATTCCAACTGTTCTGATAAAATCGATTAATATGTCTTATAAAAAATATTAATTCTCAGATAGTTAAACGTGTATTATTTTTGATCAGATAATGAAGACGAGCGATTAAATCTTTCGTTTTTGAAGTTGAAGGGCAACCAGAGCGAGGACCTTCAACGGACAAGCGGCCTTCTATATACTTTACGAACCATGAAGTCTTCAAACGACAGACACATGATATCTTCTCTGAATGGTGGTTTTAACATTTCTGTTGTATTCTTCCCGAAACAAGGAAATTAATTTGAAACAAAATTTTATGCAAATTCTCTGCTCAATAAAATCACTCACTTTAAAACATGACGAAACACAAAACAGCGCGCGCTAATTCAGGCTGGCTGCAGATAAACGGTTGATTCGTGCATTATTATTGCTAGACGAGTCACCGAACACGTTGAGACAAGTCGCAACTCGCTATGACGCCGCCATTTTAAGATACAGTCAGTCTCCGAACTTTTTAATCACATCCCGCGCGCGCGTGTGTGTGCGTATACAGATAGCATGAAGGATGATTAGAGATAGAGAAACAAAGAATGAAAGAATGAATTAAAAAGATACGAAAATAAGAATGAAAGAAAGAATTATGGATGAAGATAGAAGAAAAAGATTAAAGTATAAAGAAAGAAAAAGTGAAATATAGATAGGGTAGCACGCAACTTCTGATTACTTGCATGTTTTTATTTTGCTGGAAATAGGACATTTTTATTAGCATTAAAATCAACTGCCAAGAGGGTGGGCGGTAAGATCGGCTAGTTGCTTTTTGTGATTTGAATAATCTTTAAAGCGTATTAAAGGGATGTTGTGATTGCATTTTTATGCACTGCCTAAGGCAGCTTTGCTTTAGTCCTAGTATGAAAGTCCAATGTCGATGATTAGCTTATTAAAGATAGCGTAGTCTGTTTTGTTCCTCACCTTTTTGAGTGGATGGTGTCATCTTGTTATATAATAGGTAGGGGCGGCGTGGTTGAGATTTCGTATGGATTTTTCAGGATAACGTGTTTGTTTTAATTAAACATTCTTAATTAAACCACTTAAACATTCTTACCAACGAACAAATACGCTGTTACTACTACGATATCAGTATTATATCAATGTCAACTGTATTGATAACACTAATCTCTTGTCAGAATCGGTCTAACCACTTCTCTACTTAAATTCTGCTAACTTCTAAACAATCTTCAATCTCTCATCATTTGAGTCACCCATTGCATTTTTGAAATGAGTCCTGGAAGATTCTGGACCACTAGATTGTCCGCTATCTTTAATGTCTTCCCTTCTTTCCTTGAAATATCTTGCCCTACACGTTGTTCTGTCTCTATAAGCAGTTTCTGCGGCAATTTGTAAATCCTACGTCATATATTTCCCCATTGCGCTAAAAATTTAGTGTTGATTCTCCATTCTAACCGTCTATCACCCATTTTTTTAAAAGAGGAAATAAAACACTGTCTTAATAAAATATTTACTGTTAGAAATAACACGTGGAATTCAAACAGCTCGTATTACACAACACTGATGACTCATACAATCAAATAATTCAAGAAGCTCCAGATATGACGCACAAAAAAAAATTGTCTTGTTACGTTCATTGTCAGACCTCTTAGGACGTGTTTGATGAATATTTTAACAAATGGATCACGCATCAAGCTAAAATTACTTGTCTCAGAGAGTGAGAGAGAGAGAGAGAACCGGTAGAGAAAAGGAAATTAAAATCGTGCTCTGGATGAAAAACACAAAATAAATAGAAAGAGACAAGCAGAAACACGTATCGAATATACACAGGGATTTAGTAGCAGAATAAAATCTCCATTGGAAGTTCGATTCGTATAACATAGTGAGTCAAGAGGTTTTTTCCTACCCGTTTCCCCTCTTCCTCCTCCTTTTCTATGTGTGCGTGTATTCCTGAACTTCCGGTGTATTAATCTTCCTGACATGACACATCATTAGTCCTCGGCGATTGGGATTTAGGCGTATCGATAAAGGTCAGCACAGGTCAACGATGTTGCGAGTGCAAGCACTTAGGAGAGTTAACTACTTGGCTTCGAGTGGTTCAGATCATGTCACATGGAGTAGACAGACGAGAATAGCGAAATTTTTAGTTGCTCAGCGATTGTACTAACAGGTTTAGCACAATGAAAGGAAAAAGGAAATTGCAAAATATTCGTGGCTAATTATTATTGTTGCATCCATTTACAGGATGCCATATGAACAACAGAACTGCTACAATAAGCGATTAGAAAATAAAAAGACCTTTTTTTTTCTTAGATTAACATGCCTGCATGTCTATTGCTTATACAAACACCAGGCACATCCATCCTACAATAGGCGATTAGATCTCAATAGCTCCCTTGCACAATTTTCCGGCCCTGAACTAAATACCAACAATGCATTAGATGCGGTTAGAGTTCCTGACACGAATAGCAGAGAACAATGATCCAGTCCTCCCCCTTCATGTTTTCATCTTTCAGCTTCCGAAGCACTTCATCTTTGTGGACATGGCAAGTCGTTAGTGGCTCGGGACTTGGGCGTATCAATAAAGGTTAGCCCGTGTCGGATGTACGATGTGACCATGTGGGGGAAGCATTGGCAGTGACGCCTCTTATTGTCAGGACGCAGCTGTCTAAGTGGGAAGACCCTGGGTGGTTACATCACGACGCATTTTACTAAGGGGGTAAGGGCTAAGACTTTGTCTTCCTGCCGACACACAGATCTGCTGTCAGAAGCATAGAGTTCTGACCATTGTTAAGCAACGAGGAGATAAAAGGCAGACAGATAGGTGGATGGATAGAAGGAAATTGGGGGAAGATCAAAGGAGGAGTAAGGCAGTTGAGAATGGGCGTCTATTCTTTCTTTCACGTTCTACTATTCCCAATTCTGTATCTTTCATCCAGTTTCTATTTTCTTTCATTCATACTTTCATAAGTTCTTCCTTTTATCTTAAATTGGATTCCAGTATAGAAGTGAATGATTTAAAACGTCTCCTATCCTCACTTTATTTATTAAACATATTTTTTAAATTAAAATATGTTTTGGAATACACGTTTGTCTACTTTCTTGCCTCAGAGTTCTTTTTATCTGTAAAAATATATCGTGTATCATTCCATAGGTCTTGACAAAGAATCGACTTTATAATACTGTATTAATCAAAATTAAATGTAGAGTAAGTTTTTGGCAAAATTAAACCGCAAAGCTGAATCTGAATTTAACCAAGAATAGCCCACACAAAATAATATTTTATACCATAATGCTTAATACGATAATGTAAGCTAACGAAAAATGTTGTTAATAATTAAATTTAACAAAAATCCAATTCAATTTTTTTTTAATTGAGTGTTCAGTTTTAGCTCAAATTTCGTTTAATTTCGGTTTAATTTAAAAAGCATTTCTTTAAAAAATTGAGTAAAATTGAGTCCGCTGTTGTTCAAAGGTATTTTGGAATGTTAGTTAAGGACGGTATGAATATCAGATTTAGAACTATGTTAGTTAATTAAATATTAATTATATTTAGAACTATGTTAGTTAATTAAATTAGCAGAAAGAATATAATAGATTACTAAATCGATATTGGGATAAAATTATTGGGATTTTAAAAAGATTTAAAAGCAGTTTTTTTATATTTAAGAGAAAAATATGAATATGAAAAATCAAATTCCCATAAAACATATTGTAAATTAAATTAAATTATACGAAATTAGTAAAAAATGAAATAAAATTGTGAATGGAATATTTTCTTACAAAAATATCTTTCGAACACTGCGGTAACCTGTAACAGAAATCATTGATTATATATTGGAATGAATTTCCGGGAACTGATTGTTTTCGATAGATGGAGCTTTTATAATTTGTACTTTTGTTGGAGACGAAATGCAAGCATCCTTGCAAATAAAAAAAAACAAACAACAACAAAAAAACTTAATGTCGTTAATGATTCTACAGAAATGTTTCGTAATACCGAGCTTAATGTCATATGCTGCTGTAGAAAATACATTTTCTTACCATTAGTCTATATTAAATTAAACAGGTCTTTTCGTCCTGGTCTTTCTTCAAAATTAATTTCAAAGACACTTGATTCAAAATTTTATTATGCGCATACAAAGCTTATGAAAATCCTGTTTTAATTTAATTCTTAATAAACGTATACTTCAATGAGACATTGAAAATAATGGCGGATTGATGATAAGTGGTGGCTACTTAAGTCCCAGATTTTGGGGCTCCGAAATACCCCTTCCCCCACCTCCCTCAGAGACAATTTTTAATGCAAATACATGAAAATACGAATAAATTCAAGTACCTTCGCATTCATTTATGGCCTCACTGCCCCTTTCGTTCGCAGGTTGTATCATTTCAAAAGGAACATGGCCTTCACGCTCATCAGATCTGTCACCATTGGACTTTATATGTTAATAGCTTTAGCAAACATTTCGAAGCCAAGCACCACTATATATTCGTGCTGTTTGAATAAATAGCAATCGGAAAAAAAAATAAATTAAATTTATCATATTAAAAAGCTTTAAAATAATGGAAATTACTGGCAGGAACTATACGAGTTAGTAGGAACACATTTTAGTATAAATTTTTGGATGAGATATAATAGTACACTGGGATGTGGTTGAAAGTCCTTCGCGGACTCGAGTTCGGTCACTGTGCATCTGTAAAATGCAATTGAATTATTTTTTAACGAACTATCTTATTGTTAACTTCAAGTTATAATAATTTCTTCTTAATATTTAAGAATTTAAAGATTTTTAGAATAGTAGTAGCTCTTGAAAGTCGCTGACCACATTCACTTGTAATAAATTGTAAGTAACAAAAATTACTATTACACCAACCACTTGGGTTGTGCATTGAGGCATCTCTTATCATACACTCCCACACCTGGTCACCCACTTATCCCTTCTGACCTACTCATTTTACCGGTCATTAATTCTATCCGCTGCTCGTAGATAACATGAGATGTTCTTTTACTTATTGTTCTTGAACTATCAATCCCCCTTCCTCCCCTAGCTTAAGATCAGTGCATGAGAAGGGGTATTGTAAGCAGCGGAAGGAAACCATCGTGAATGCAGTTCGGAATAACGAACGTTTTGTTGGAGGCTACCTCTGAAATAATGAAGGTAAAAACTGCCCACTGCATTTCAAGAACTAGGTCACCGCTTACAGAGGAGAGAAGTGGCTAACCAAGCCACCCTCTTTCTGAAGTTAACCGTTCATTATCAAATGAATGAAAAGAAGGTTAAGAAATGAAATCAGTTTTTTTTAATTGTCTGGTTTTTCATTTTAAATATCCATTTAACTCGAAATTAATATTTACCAAGCCAACATTATATGTTCCCTTAAAATTAATTATTTTTCTTCTATTATGTTCACCTCTGAACATTCACATCTTTTAATTTATTTTTATAGATACACAGAATACACACGCGTTCAACAATATTTATTTATTATCTTTTAATTAAATTACCTGAAACGCCTTCATAAAATTTTATTTTCTTAAAACCAGCAACATTAAGAAGTTTTACTTTCTCTTTCTTGGTTCTAGTTCATTTTCGAAGCTCAGTATATCTGTTGGCCAATCTATTCTCGTAGCTGTCAGAAAATAGCTCCTTGATACATTTAGTGAACTTTCTCTGAGTACCTTCATCCATCAAACACTTGTAGGTGACCAATTCTTGGACCCACAGTCCAAAATGGGTCTTAATGGGCCTTACAGAAGGTAGCGTAGTTTTCTTCTGAGACTGCGTTTTATTTTTAAATCCTTATAATAAATACGAGTTCTAATACTTTGAAATGAAACTAAGGAAAAGTTAATATCAATTCTGTTTCATATTAAAGAGAGTAAGGAATTAAAATATTAAACACGCAAACATGGCTTCTTACGCACAATTTGCTTTCTAGATTGTAAATTTTATCCCATAAGATAAAATAAATGAACATGAAACGATTGATATGCTTCATGATTATAAACTGCTCGCGACTGAGTTATTAAGCCTGTGTGTCACTACAAGATCTCAGTATATCGCGTCTGTAAATGGCGTGCATCCTAAGGTTTTTTTTGCCTCTTTGGTGCGGTGAAAAATCGAAGTTACCGTGGCTAAGTTAGTCGGTCTCACCCAAGACTAAATAACTTAGCTGCAGTGTAAAAAGGCTGTTAAAGATCAGCTATCTAATGTCCTATTTACGAAGGGTTACACCAGACAAAACAATTAAGGGATCACTACCAAATCTATTGGGCAATATACGTATCGATAACTATTGTGTCCGCATTGGTTATTGATACGTATCCTCGAGCTGTTTCGGAATGAACACCACACATTCACCAACTGATGTACAGATGTCAATTACTATGTTCTTCATCAAATACAGACCGAGAACATTCAAAATCAGTCATGCAACCGTTTTGTTAAATATTCGATCATGTCGGAGACGTATTTCATTGGTGAACTCTAGCTGAAACAGACTACACACCTGTCTGTTATCGTAGTGAAGCATCTGAAATTGCCATCTCTGACGGATTTACCCAACTCTACCGTTTGGAGAGTCATCTGCAGATTGGAGTCCGTACATAAATAACTAACCCGCGGCATAGCTTGATGTGCTACAAAGTATCGTCAGCAGATTGTGGATTCAGTTCCAAGAAACGCAGAAAATTCCTAGAAATCGACAACTGAACGCTAGTCAGCTATTCGGACACTTTTTAACAGTAACAGGATCACAGATGAATCCAGGTCTACAGTCAGATTCTTTTCGGGTTCTGGTTCGGCATGGAACAGGAACCCACAGCATCCCTGTGTACGTACAGGGACTCAGTCAGTTCGGTGGAGGTCGACTGCTAGTGTCTGTAATCATTGGTATCTGTAATCATACAGACCACATCAGGAACGAGAGCTTGACTGCACGCAAATATAGACGTGAGATCCTATGCCTCCATGGTTCTTACCTGTTCTGGTGTTTCAGGTCAAGAGTTCCTTCTGAATGCTCAGTTTCATACGTCACAGTTGATAATAATACGTTGGAAAGTTAGGGTATTATCCGTGTGGATTGGCCTGCCTGTTCATCCAACCTGAATCCCATCGAGCATGTATGGGATGCCCTAGGAAGACGTATTAAAGCTCATGGAGGAGTGGTAACTGATTACGCTTGATGATATCGACGCATCGCAGGTGGGAAACATGTCTGGCTGTTACTGGGGGTTCATACATCCATACACTATGCTAAAGTCTTTGCGAATGTGGTCCACAAATGGTGACCAAAACTGTTCCTACAAACTTACAATACTTTGCTTCTGATGTACCATGTTCTTAAAGCCGTAGTTACTGTTCACGCTGTAAATCTTCGCCATACGCTGATCGAAACTCAGCTTCAGTGATATCATGAGGTACGTATGTCATATTTACACAAATATCATTTGCACGTGCTGTGACACGTAATTGCTTTTACCAGTGTATATCACGAAATGCTAATTCTGCTGTGAACTCATACACTGCTTAGAAGAGGCTGTGCACGAATAAGCTTCTTGTTTTTTAGCAACAAAATATTCCGAGTTCTTTCATCTTTTATTGTACATAAAAAAAGTACCGAAAAATATCTTCGATTTTTATTTTCTTACTTCAATCCCCATTATACACACTTTCCCCGTGCTTACAAGTAATGTTAACATTCGCTATCTGGCAATAAAAATGGAGTTATTTTCATAAAATAAACCTTTCTATAGAACTACTACTTATTTGTCTCCATCTACATCCGAGGAATTCTTATAATTATTTTTTTTTTTTTGAAAAGACTATTTAGTGACGTTTGACGACTCGTTTTTTTTTTTAGTACTTCGACTAACTTCAAAGACAATTTAAACTTACTTCGAAGTATTTTGTCTCCAAATACCTCATTAAATGGAACACTTTGTTCACTGTATGCGACACACTCAGTCGATAGTTTCAGATTTCTGGCCATAGAAGAAAGAATGTAGCTTGCAGACAACTGTATTATGTTATAATTAATGGAAGAACGCGGAAAGGTAGGTGGTCGATGTTCTCATCGTGATAACGTTCCTTAATGAAGCTCATTATGATTCAACCAGGGAACACCTGCTTGGTAACAATTTCGATTACTCTCTCCAGTTCTAACACCTTACAACTCATTAGTTCCCTCCAGTTCTTTCGCCCAGAAGATTTCATAATCGACTTATTACTGTGGGACAGACTAGAACCCTCTCTTCTCGTGTGTCTAAGTCTAGTTATTCCTTTTTGTTCAAATATGCAGCATACAGCAGATAAATTCGCTTCCCAATTTCTGTTTCAAAAGAGATACAAAATGTAAAATGAAAAAAGATCATGGTTAATTGCTTATTTGAAAAATTCGTTTTTCAGAATGAAAAAAGCAGGTTTGCAAACGTTGCAAACAGATGAGGAATTAGGGAACCATATTATTATAAAATATACAATTTCCCACCTACCATCCCGAATCATACGCTATATGATCAAAGTACTTTTATGTCCCCTTGATGAAATACTGTGAACTCTTCTATAATCTTCCCGCGCATCCACATGGGCTCAGACATATCTTTATAAACTTGTGACTTCGTCCATGCAATGGCCGGTACATTAGAACCTAAACTGTGTAGTATGGGTCGTGGATCGGAATTTGCACACTTTCAACGTGGAATAGTGGACATATGCTGTATTAATAATCTTTCTACGCGTGCAATTTCGAATCGCGTGAACCTCCTAAAATTTTCTTCGGCGGTGTTATTCAAAAACGAAAGACCACAGGTGATATCTCAATGAGAGAAAAAAAAAGGGGCCTGGACTCCCTTACAAACTAGCGAATCATTTTTGGAGGAACCAGAAAGAGAATATTATACCTCATGCATTTCATTTGCGGAAAACATCACGGAGCAAGTCAAGAGGTCACAAGAATATCCGTTAACCATCCATCAGTACATCAACCATCATACGTAGCGAGTCTTGAGTTCTTTGGTAGTGAAGCTCCTCCCAACTTCAATATCACGGTCACCAGTGAGAAATGGTTTTTGGAGTGATCCGCTCATAGACTCTACAACTGTGTCAGAAGATGACATGGATTGACGAATTTCATTAAATAATTTGTTCCAATGGATGCGTTTCCGCTTTGGAGATTTCCAGGTTACAGTGGCGGCCATTTTGAATAGTATCCAACTTAACAAAATGTGATTTGTATTGATCTAAAAACACAATTGAATGTACTGTAAGTAAAGTGGTTGAAGCATCAAAAAACCCCGAATACCCAACTACTAAAAGTAATTGTCTCTGGAAGACAAATATTTTAATAAACGAAATAAAATCTCTGCTTTATTAAGCATATATTACCTGTTACTCTAGAAAACATACACAAAAGCTTTGCAATTATAAAAAAACAAAACAAAACAAAAATCAATAAATGAAAACATAGAGGCTTGTTTAAATGACTTGCATACATACTGATTAATAAATGAAGACGTTAATTACCTTGATCTTCCCTGTAAGCAACTCTTTTAATACTTAGATAATTATTAGAGTTTTTAATTACACACTTTCTTAGTTTCATCGCACTGAAATATGATAAAAATGTCAGAGTTCATTAATCAGCGAGCCTGGATTCGGTGCTAATTAAAATGAATTTTTTTTTATTCCTTCTTTTTTGCTTTTGTTCACTGTGGGTTATGATAAATTAGAGATGGATTTAAATGGGGATTTTGTTAATGACGAGCACACGATTTTTGCTTTATACTCTGTATCCATCTTTCTCTCGCCTTAATAATGCAAGTGTGTGATTCTTTCGGAATAAATTCGCATCGTTTGGGATCGCCACCTTGGACCCTTCTGATTCATTACGATTGCAGCCTGCAGTGGGATGGTGCAGGAAGATTTTATCAGCTGCTTGTGGAATGGGGAGGTAAGAACAGCCCAGAATTTATTTCCCCTCTGTGGTCTATACACTTCGCTACTGAAACCAACCCCTGACTGCCTTAGTTTCTCCTCATTTTTCCCCTCTTCCATTACGCCAAATGCTCCTTTAGTAGAGTGGAGAGAATTCGAAAGCTCTCTTGTTGGTATAAACGTCAGTAGCCTTCTTTTATTTCTTCCTACGTAGAAAGAGTTTGTTGTCTGTCTCTTGATTCACAAGAAATAATTAAGAAAATATAAAACCACCGTAAAAGAGGCGCACTAGTCTAAACTTCTTGAAGTATTTTCGCAAAAAATCTTATTTATGAAAACCATTGGCTAAAAAGATATGAACCGATAAGATACGATACCGGTACGAAAAGGTACTATATTTATTTGCATTTCTTCAGTCACAGACAGAAGAAATGCAAATAAATGCGAATAAATGGAAGTAGATGCAAATAAAATTGTAATAACGTGTTGCCTCGTTGAGTATAAAGACTGCATAAGCTGTTTGACTGCGGTAATCTGAAGTCAGAATAGGGAAAACGCATGATCAGACATTGAAAAAGCTCTTATCGTGGTGCACGTTTAGAAGGCGCTACGATTCAAGAAACAAAAGACAACTTTATTTGCTTTTTTAAAATTTTATTTGCCTTTCGTGTGCACAACAACAGGACAGCTCGAAAGAATCAACTGTTCTTGTAAACGCGGGTGAGGACATTCAAACTATAGAGCAAATTTTATCTGAAATAACGGACCCCCCTCCCCCCTTTTTCTCTTTCCGCACGGTTACACCAAAACAACTCCTTCATACTGGAAGACAATTCAAGACATCTTTGGTTATGATGCCTGCCCAGAAAATTTCGGGCATGGAACACTAACAAACCCACAAGGCAGCACGCTGAAGCAATACGTGTAGTTACAGTTACTAAAAAACAGTTACTAAAAATAAGCTTACAGAGATGCTCAGCGAGTCCATGGAACCTATCTTACAGCAGATTAGTGCTGAGATTTCTGCAAACTTCTGACCAACTACTTCCCACATAAATTCATACGCGCCCTGCAAGGAAGAAAACAACCTGCTTAAAAAGCAAAATCTCACAATCCTACACAGTATAAAGCGACTGGTGGAGAAATTGGATAGCCTGGAAAATCTCACCCGCAAGAAGAATAAGGGCTACAGGCCCCCTTCTTCCCCTCAATCATCCTCTGATCAACCAGGTGTGAAGATTAGCAAAGCAGTCGATTGCTCTCTGCATCGTAAGGTTGATTACCCTCCCACCACTAATTACAAACCAGTTGTCAGTCCAGCGGTTTGGCAAGTGCCTCTCTGATTATATAGGAAGATGCAGCGGACAACTGTCAGAGCTCTGCTGCCCTTCGAGGCTCCTTCCCTCTCATGTAAGGAGATTCTTCGTGTCCCATCATCATATCCCCCCTCAACCTGCTTTTATTTCAATCACTGCTGAACAAATCATCAGCGAAAACTTATGAGAGAAAAACAAGATAGCGGAAATATCCAACATATTACAGGATTCCAGTTCAAATAGCATTTCGCCTTTGCCAGAAACAAATGGCAACACCTTAAATGGAACCCACACTACTGGCAACGATGTCTGGCAGTGTACACCCTGCTTTTCTAATCGCAAGGGTCCTGGTACTGACGTTCGTAGAATACCTGACCGAGATTTGAATAGGCTGGCCAAATATAATATTACAACCGTTCCTACACGAGAGAAGATTTATCTCCAGATTAGGCCCTGCAACGCAGCCCAGTAACATCAAAGACATGTGTAAAATAGTTTGGATTAACAGTAGAAGTTGAACGATTAAAAATGAGACATCCTTCTTACTCCTCATTTATTGTCACGTGCCCAACGGGACAGTCCTCGTTACTACTGAATTTTCAGGTCTGCCCGACAGGGTGGTTAAACCATACAGGGATAGATGGATGACAAAATCAAGATCAAATAGCCCATCTGAAACATCATAGTAGTAACGAAATCCTCCCACCTGTCTGAAGCAGGGGACTGGCAGAATGCGGTGTTTTTTTCAGAATGTTCGAAGCATTTCTAACACGCTTCCCGCGCTACAAACCTGCACGATGATGGCTGATTTTTATTACATTTGCCTTGTTGAAATGTGGTTACGCAATAACAGACAACTAAACATTCTTCCTAATCCGTTTGGATATAAATGTGTTGGCAATGGAAGAACTGAAAAACTGTGTGGAGGAACCTTGATCCTTTATAAAGATGAATATCAGTCTACAAATGAACACTTCTCCAAATCAGATAAATTTGAAGCCACCTGTGCTACCTTTTTACAATGGGAAAATAAAATTATAAATCTGTCTTGTAGATCTGCCTCCTGTGCACACCAGGAATTCGAAAATTGAGCTCTTTGCATGGCTTACCATTAAAATCAATCCATCTGTAGATACGATCCTATTTGGAGACTTCAACATGCCAATTCCAAAACATACTGACGCAAAAAGAAATCTTGACTCTTTTTTTCTCAGCTTAATCTGAAACAGCTGGTTACTCCAGCAACTAGAGGGAATCAACGATTGGATGTTGTCTACTACAATACACTTAGGATTAGATTAGCAGACAATTTGTTTCGCTTTAAGTCAGATCACAATTCCATAGCTGTAGGGACCACACTCAATGTTGCTGGAGCCAATCAGAGGGACGGTGGAAATTAACAACACGCACAGAACAATCTTTTCTGTGAAATATATCAAACCAAATATCATCCTCAAAGGACTTCGAGAATACAAATGGCAAGAATTAAACACGAAGCCGACAGAGGTAGTCCTCCAGCTACTGGCCCTAAAGCTTACAAAAATTGCCTATGAAGGAGCATCGAGGGTCATAAGGATAACTGGGAAATCCAAAAACTGGTTTAGTCCCCAGATAAAATATGCCTTTCGTAAAAAGCAAAGACTTTACAGAAAGTGATTGAAGACAGGCAATCTTAAAGACCACATTCAGTACTAAAAAAAAAAAAAAAAAAAAAAAAGAAAAGTGCTCACTTAATAAAGCTGAAAAGACAAGCATATTACGCAGCTGTGTGTTTTCAAGCTCAAACAGGTAAAAAGGATCGTTGATGATAAGAGAAAAAAAAAGGTCTCGATGACTGCCGAGGTCTTTAGTAAATGATTCAGAAGACATTTGGACGACCTTCCGCGCCCAACCAATCATCAACAGAAGAAAACAGAAAGAGAATAACTGACTTCCTTGACCAAATCGCAGAAAAAAGAAGAACTCATCTCAAACTTACTAAGAAGGACACCTCTAACAATCAACACAATTACCGAAGAAAACCTCATGAAAGTCATAAATGAACTTCCTAATAAAGCAACTCAACTGTTGGTCCTGATAACTTCCCTCTTTTCATGACAAATATCATCAGCGCTTACATTACTGAGGTGTTGCATCACACCTTCAATGAAATCATTCAAAAAGGTATTCGCACCTGTATATCGAACAGCTACATAGTCAGACCCATTCCCAAAATAAAATAACCAAAAAATACCAAAACACTGCGGACTCATAGCCATAAGTTGCAACCTCTTGAAGATTTTTGAGAAGACCCTTCTCTCAGTTCTCACCCAACATTGCTTCGGGAATCGTTCTGTACACCTGCACTCCGTTTTATCTGAAAGACCAACTGTCACAAATCTCTTTGAGACCCTTTTCCGGATGCAGAAAGCTCTCAATAATAAGGAACACCGCGATATTGTCTTCCTTGATATATCCGCAGTGTTTTGATAACAATATCTCGATAACAGCTCTGTAACAAATTGTATCTTACTACTTCAAAATACAAGGCAATCTCCTGAATATTTGATGTAACATTCTGAAGAAAAGAACGCCGTGACGTTCTCTCCTCACTTTTATTTGCTGCAGCTCTGGAACCATATTTTTCATTCCATAAAAGATGATTTACATTTGATTACAAATCAACAAACCAATAATACAATAAATGAACTGGAGTATTACCTCGACTGTATTGGACTACATTTAAACCCAATAAAATTTGCCCAGATGACAATTACAAAGAAAAAGAGCAGGTACAATATCTCTATGCTGGTAAGCGGATGCGAAGTTCTAAAGGTTAAATCGCACGTAGACCTTGACCTAAAAAGGGATGAGGGACTAACATTCTCCGAACACTGATTACATCAAAGCAAAAACATATGCAGCGCTCTGGGCTGCCAAACAGCAGTTAATCGCCATTAGAAACACAGACCTTGTTAAAAAGTATATCTTGAAATGTATACTTCCCATTCCACGATATGCTTCACAGATTTGGTCCTCTGCCCCACCCAGAAACTCGAAAGCTTTCTCAGTATTGAATACTAGCTCTTAAGATGGCTGAACAGGATCTCGAATCGCTCACTTACTATCTCTAGAGTCATCCTACTTTCCTATTTCAGTATTCCTCCTGGGAAACAGACAATTAGCACAAAAAACATTTTCACATTAGCCTAACTGCTAACAGGAAGATTAGACGCTCCCAGCATTGATGGTTTATTTCACTCTCCTCTAGAAGCCCACAGGAGTGCTGAAACAAGACATCCTCATCAAAGCAACTTAAACTTGGACAGTCCAAGTCGCTCTTTTTCAGCAAACACAATAGAACTCTTCAATCAACTAAGAATTGAACCGGAAAAGTTCTATAATGACAATGCCTACAGGTTGCAGGTCTTTGCCGACTCCTATCGTCTCGTGCAACTTTAGTGCTGAAAACTGCATTTAATTTTGATCCCTTTTAACTAACTATATCTTCTCCTTATTTTAAATGTCAACTTTGAATTCAGATGTCAAAATTTGAAATATTCTAAAATAAAATCATAATTGCACGTGTATTTCAAAATTATGTATTCAACCTTTCAGGATGAACATCCCATGGACTTTGTAACCTTTTGCTCATGTGTCCCGCTTCACACCTTAGGATGTAACCCACACCATTTTAGCCAATGGCTGTCCCAGAGGTGTCTCCTTAACAGAAAAATAAATTGATAATAATAACTGGTTTCTCAAAAGCATCCATCTTAAAGGTTTTTAATGACTGGAAAGCAAGCGATTCTTCCTCATCCCAAAAGCATAACTGCGGCAGAAAAACTTCAAGAGCGAAGCCGCCGTACTCTGAGAGGGAGTTATACGGAAAAATAGGACATTCAGTGTGCAGAAAAAAATTACCTGAATTCAACCAAGCCCAGAATTGCCCTATTTAAATTCGTACCATGCGCACAGAATTAAGAAATTGGGTATTGGTAGTCGCCTGCCTATTGGGAAGCCAGTTGTTTCAGAGAAAAAAAAAACAGAAAAATCTGCTTGAAGTGGTGCCGAAAACATCGTGATTGGGCAAGGAACAATGGAAGAAAGTCATGTGATCAGGCGAATCATGATACACTGTTTTGAACTGATGGTAAGCAGAGAGTGTGGTGAGAACTTCGCGACGCGATGGACACTGCTTACCTTGTTAAGACAACCCAAGCATCTGGAGGAGGTGGCATGAGTTCGAATGTCATCCAGGGAGTACCTGAATTTTGTATCAGATATGCTGCAGCCTGCAACGTTACACTTTTGTCCTGACGGTGATGCCACTTAATGGATGACAATGCAACAGCACATTATGCCAGAATCCTGCAAGAATAGTTCGGAGAAAATGACACAGATTTCCATCATCTTCCCTGACCCACACATTTATTAGGTCTCAATCCTATTGAGAATGTGTGGGTTGCACTGAAGAGGGCTATTCGGCAATGACCTCTTCTTCTTCTTCCAACTTTTTCACAGTTACGCGATATTTTGCTAGAATAATGGTTACAATTAGACCAAAACGCACTAAAACACCTTATAAAATTCATTCCGCACCCCACATTTTGCTGTCATTCGAAACAAAGACTACCCGATTCGATACTGAATTTTTTTTTTTTTTTTCCAGTTCGTATTTTTTTTTGACCAGTGAGTGATCTGAATGCATGGAACAGAAACGGTGCTGAATTCGCCTTCGAAATTTTTTTCTGATCTTGTCCAGTAGCTGTGAGTTTGCTCTAATTTCTTCGATCAAATGCGGATTTAAAAACTTTTAAACCAACCTATTAATTGCTAATCTGCTGTGGCCTTCTAGAGGTCATCGCGGACCAATAAGAAACCCACCCCATAAGCGTTCCTCTCCTGTAACACTAAGTTTTTCACTCAGAAAAATTGGAATATTTGTATTAATGAATCAATGCCCCAATTACGAGGGTAAATTGGAAAACAAGGTCTCCATAAAAACTATATGTGGCATTTAAGTATAAGTTGGTACATTTATAGACTGCCAAGTGGCAAATTAGATGAAATTATCTGATTGACTTCCTTTCCGATTTGATTGTGCAGAATATGGCCGCTCGATTGATTCTCAAACATTTAACTTTTCATGGATTGAAAGATATCATGAGATGGGAACAACTTCAACTTCATGATGACTCGTCATCATTTTGTATGACAGTGCATGACCATAGATTGTACATTTGATTGTAGACTGGACGGAATACTTTACATAATGTCCTCGTTTCATCTGTTTAATACTTTCAGATTTTCATCCACTTCTTGAATTTAAGCGATATCTTCCAGGAAAAGATTTCCTTAACAATAAAGAAGTTACAGCAGAATTCCCTGCAATAGGGTTTCACAAGTCTCATCAAACGTTGGAATAAAATAATGCTTGAATGTTCATGGCTCTTAAGTCAATATCATGGCGCTCGGCTTAATAGATCACTTGAGTCTTCGAAACTACAGATAATTTATGTATCTCACTAACTTTTGAAAATAAATCATTGGATACGGTACATTGCAATCCATCCTCGGAAATCGGAAAGTATAACGCGCCTGTAAATTGCGAAATTCATTGATTGATTTCCCTGTTTGGAGGATGGAAAAACCATCCTCCGAAGGATGGAACCTGAGACAGACAAATTGAGAAATAGTGTGAAGAACGCCTACAAAAATTCTTTTCATCACTACGGAAATCGAACCTAGGTTTTATCCACACTGTGTGGATCAATGAATGGAACCACTGTGTTAATCGTGAGGGTAGAAAAGGAGGAAAAACGAAGGAAGGGAAGAGAAGAAAGATGAAGCCAGAAAGGATGATAGAAAGAAAGATTCTGTCTATTCTAAGGTTGAATTTATGGCAGGGCTATTTTGAATATGGATATTTTGAATGGGGGGGGGATATTTTGAATGACTCATAGTACAGGGTTATTTATTTATCGCAATCTCAGTGATGTACTGAGATAACTATGGCAATACAAGACAAATGCGGATTTAAAAACTTTTAAACCAACCTATTAATTGCTAATCTGCTGTGGCCTTCTAGAGGTCATCGCGGAGCAATAAGAAATTCTGTTGTTAGTTTCCTGGGCGATTATAGATTACATGTTGAATGGATAATTTTAGAAAGGTGAAAGAAGGCAGTTTCATTGTGACAGTAGTAATATCTGAGGAACAGTGCGACATTTATTAATACTGTGTAATATGGTTTTTTTCTTAAAGATAAATTTGTATATATTACTTTCTTTGGAACTTTACTTTCTATCTAAATTCTGTATTACTCTTGATGAACTGAATTAAAACACCGAGAGAATGTATCAAACCCACTAAAAAGAGTGAATGCATCTTATACGTCAAAATTAAACAGTTTCCAGCTAGAAGCATTTATAGAGACAAAGAAATTCTTCCTCTCAGGAAGCTGCACATCTTTAACTCAATCGTTTATGTAATACGAAGCTCTTTGGATTAGTAAGACATCAACCATGCGACTGTTAAATTTATACGCGTGTTCTTATCTCAGCCTCAAGTCCAGTAGATATTTTGGAATACATTTTTAGCGTAAATTTATCATTGTTCTTAAAGAAAAGTTAATTATAGCTACAAATGTCCCATAATTAATAAGGTTTCGGATATTAAAAATAATGGCATTTATTCAAATATGCTCTTATTAGGTGTTTAGATTTTATGTTAAGATTATTCAACTCTATGTTAGAAGGTTTATTATCCTTATAATTGCATACCTAGATGTATTTAGATAATGTTAGCAACATTTAGGTGACAGATAAAACATATTAACCACGTACGTTAGGATTACCTTCATAAATTGTGTATTCATTTGATCAATTAGAATCGTGGTGGAAAATGTTTTTGTGCACTCATCATTAGCCACACCATTTCCGGTTTTTGTGAGCTATTTCCGTGGTGTCAGCTGGATAAATGTTTCTGTACTATCCGCGAGAAGTGTTCGCTTTACAAGTCTTATATATTAAGGGGGTGGGGCTAAACCACGGTAAACCATTACTGCAAAGTGTCACATTAATACAACATCCTAATTTCTCCACATTTCAACTCCATTTTGCTTTTCTCCTCGCATGTTCGCTGTTATGGTAATCTCACCCATTCCCTGAGTGTGTAATGGATTTATATCGTGCCGAGTCGCCTGGTGCTGCTACAATTCTTGACAAGTGCGGAACTGCACGAGACCATTAACCTACCCCTGTAGTTGTGTTTCATTTGGGACCGCTTTTTTCCCGTTCCTGGAGTGAAGTATGATGTGTATGGGGGAAATTATGGCGGAAGTAGACAGATTGTACACATGCGTACGTACAAAGAAAATGGATGCACTTATCTGTAGCTAACACACATTAAGGTAGGAAGCTATGTATGTTCTTAAAAAAACAAAAGAAAAGTCGCGTTTAGTTCTTCATTCGATCTTATTATACGGAATGAGTATCATAAATTGAGTTTTTTTGCTTCTACTTTATTTCTATTTAAGGAAAGCTGGAGTAGATTGGTGAATATCAAATGAAACATTCAAATCACTTCCATTATTTACTGCAGTATTTATATACGTAAACAATCCATTACTGGCTAACAAAATAACAGGGTGGTCATAATTAAAGTTCCCATATTTTGTTTATCAAACACATATGCGCAATCCTACCAAAAGTATTCGGAAACCTGTTCCAAGTGCCCTCCTGGATAGCATAAAACCTGTGTTCGAATCCCGTCAGTGACGCAAGGAATTTATGTGCCACTTTCATAACGTGAACCAGTTAATTGGTCTCAGGCGAGAGTAGCAAGGTTTCTCTTTCGTTAACTAAAGATTTTCATCCAGCAACCAGACAAACTGACCAGCGTATACACGCAATATAGCGTAAGCTGCTGATGCACCTAAAACCTTACAACAACCAACCCTCCCAAAGTAGTAAACAATAAGGATTTTAAATTTGGATTAGACAGAAGAGTTACAGAAGAAACTTGAGTTCTCAAACTCGCCCTACAGGGACAAAGAAATGTTGTTTCATCTCAGTTACCTGTTCAAGGTTTTGTTGGAAGAGTCTTACTTTTCAGCTTTTTGAAATTACGAATATCAATATGGCAGACCTTCAGATGAATAGTCCTTCAAATAAGCCAACAACTAAGAGTTGCATTAATTTAAATCCGCTAAACGAGGTGTCCATGATGTTGGGACTTCACTAATAACTGAAGGAATTCACGATTTCTTCAGTTCTCTGAATAAATCCACGCTGTCGCGATCCTGGAATAATATTTTTGTTTTATTTAAAAGCACAGGATAAATTGATCAATGACGGCATACCATAGTTCTTGCTGCATGGACTGCTTCAAAAAAGTTGGGGCCAATGCAGGTTTATGCTGTCATTATCAATCTTGGGTAAGTTTTAGAAGTAATCCCGCTCTTCTTTGACATCGTTTTAAACACAAATTCCTTGAATCCAATCCTCATCTTTGGGTCGATAGAGGACTCAGAGTATGGTGAACTTTAATGACGACCATGCTGTATATAAACCTTACGAAACATTCTTTATCAATGAATTTAGTTAAAATAACTAATTAACTTTAATTAATATATTAATAAAATGTCAAATAATTTAATCATAAATAATAAATAGTCAAAATTAATTTTGACTCGAGTTATTATTTTAAGGTATTAAAAAAAACCCACTTCTTTCACAGTCCTAATTACTTAAATTTTTACAGCTTTGTAAACATTGAAAATGAAGTATTAAAAGTTTAAAAAGAAGTAAAAATTTTAAGAGGAGTAAAACAAAATTAGAATGAAGGCTAATCCGGTCAAATAATTTTTTTTTGTTAATTCAAGATCTTTAAAAAAAAAGGAGACTTAAAATTCATCGTTGGGAATTGGATTTAAACACACAGCGAAGCCTTTCGTCTTTTATTTCGGGCGCTAGCATAATTATAAAATAAACAAAAAAAAAAAAGTAACAGTTCGCCATATCTACCCTGGAAGTGACATAAGCGAAAAAGCAAATTAATGCGTTCCAACACATCAGTGGAGAAAATTAAAATGTGTGTACAACAGCTTGATTACAGCATCACTTTTCGGTAAACAACTATAATGAATGGGGATTTTCTTGTTTGTAATTCGCTAATAAAGAAGCAGCAGGCAATGACAAAAATCGAAGTGGGAAAAAACACTACAATTAATTAAATGCAGATTAAACTAATTTAATTAAGTAGCGAGCTGTCTATACTTTCTTTTGCTTTCGCACAGAGCATACTGGGATGGCAAGTGGGGAAAAGCTGACTTAAAAAAAAATAATAAAAGAGCGAGATTAGCAAGAATACAACACGAAAAAGAACCTTCATTACATAATTACTCCTTATTGGATTAATTTTAGATTTAAAACAATTAACAGATAATTGTATAAAATGCTAAGGTGTATCTATATAACTATGTATATGTGTCGTTGCTTAGCAACCGAAAGCAAGCGCCTCTAACGGTGAATAATGGAACTACTGGGCTTGTTGGAGTGTGGTAAAAATAAAGAAGCTTTCTGTTTATATCCGGGACGACCAGAGGAGTTCATAAGATAGAAAGAATACAAGAAAGCACCGTATTTAGCAGTCACGGGCTGGAACCACGGCCACTCGAGGCACCTGTACCTTCGCGCCTAACTACGCTGCTCCAAGAAGTGAATAATGGGGGTAAGGGGTTTGTCGTGGGGGTTGCGTTGGAAGAGGTTTGTTTAACTTTTTATCATTAATGTTTAATGCTAGTTATCTAAGCAGAATTTAAATTACTATTTCTTTGTTAATTCCATCCATTAATTCATAAAAATTGCGGTCAGTATTTTACATCTGAGTTATCAACAAAAAGTGTTAATGTAATGCAATTTTCGACTCTTCAAAGTGTCCAGAGGGCAGCACCAACAACTCGGCTATGCGTACGTAAAAGAGAATTATAACGCATGTATCGCTTTGCACATTACAGCTAGTAAAGATCACCGGAAACAGGGTTATCGGAGCGTAAATTGGAGAAAGCCTTCTTTCATATTTGAAAGGGTTGGCTGCGAAGGGAGAGGAGGAGGGGGGAGTGCAGTGAGGGGGGTTCAGTTGAGTTGAGTTGAGATTTCAAGTCACCTGCAGACGATCGATGTTCGTCGTGTTGTGCAATTCAAGCGTGAACAATGTGAGCTTTCTTGCAAGAGGGAGGCGAAAGGGAGTGACATTTCTCATTGTGGCGTTAATAAAGGCACTTGCGTAGCCTTCGTAGGCGGATGAATAAATGTTTTCTTTGTCTTTTGGTGGTTCGCGAACAAGCTAAGATTGGATGCGACGAGTCTTTTGAAAAGTCACTTTCTTAGGGTTTACACCAACCTAAGCCGGTCCTTAGTTGCTTCTCACTGGGGGGAGACAAAGAACAGTGTTGGAGCGTCTGTGCTGATAAAAAAGGACACCGGGGAGGTAAATTTTCAGCTATAAAAGACCACGAGAAAGTGGTGCATCTTCTTTTACCTAAGGATAGGGATTTTTACCTTAAGGATAAGAGTTTCGTCTTATTTTACCTTAAGGATGGTCAAGGACCGGTCTTGCTTGCCACTTGTAGTCACTAGATTTGTTTCTTAATCAGTGTCCACTGTTTATTTGGATTGTACTGTGAGAATCACACTGCCTTAATTGTATTCTTATGATGCACTGCAGTGATGAATTCACAGTTGCGCTTGCTAGAAGGGATTTATAAATCGCCAGGCAGGATGAGGCATTCTCTCTTTTATTACTGAAATATTGGATTCATTTGAATCTGAAGGTGCATACTATTTTGATTACACAGCGTGGAAAAAAATATAAAAAAAGGTAGAGAAGAAAATACAAATTATGCGCGTCCCTCCTCATGTAGGTAACTGTCCAGTTAATCTTTGAATTTCTTAAAATTGTCAGCCTCAACTACCTGTGGAGGAAGTCAACAACTCGCTTGCTAAAAGAAAACTTCTTACAATCTAGTATAAACCTTTCCCCCTGTAATTTAAATTTGTGTACCCCTCGTTCTGGCATTATTTATAACAGTGAAAATTCTGCTTTCATTTTACTAACCCCTCTCAGGGCCTTATAAACCTCAATCAGTCACCTCTGAGGCGCCTGTTTGCCAAGCTCTGCAGCCCATACAATCAAAGTCTTTCCTCGTACAAGAAGCTCAATGTCTTTTTTCAGATGAAGTATCCATACTTGGACAGAACATTCCGCATTCCAAATGCGGTCTTACAGTTGTTGACTTATACAAGGGAATTATGACTTTCCGATATCTAGAGGATGCTGTTCGATAAATCATCGATAGGACTTCCTGGGCCTCCTGTTTACACTGCTCAGAAAGCTTTATGTCTGCCCGTATCATAGATCCCAGATCCCT